>NC_079156.1:139038642-139055214 GCF_947563725.1 Argiope bruennichi | reverse complement strand
ACTTGTGGAAAGAAGTGATATGAAGAGGTAAGAGTTGTATAAAGAAAGCTCAAGTCTTAAATGAATGTGTAATGTTACTTTGCATAGATATGATTTTTAATTCAACAAATTTCTGCATAAAAATGTTATTACCAACTATATTTTGTGTGCAGATTCTTCATGTACTATTTACAATCAAAGAATGCATAAATTTCTTCAAATATTTCACCAAGAATCTATATGATTATACTCAGTAAGCTTCATCTTTAATCAGTGTGAAATGTTTCATCATATAACAGGTTGTTCTAATTATTAAATGTTGTTTATAATGTAAGGAAATCTTCATCTTCAGGTAAATACAATTTAAAGATTCATATTACTTGTTCAAACAAGTTGACTGTAAGGAATGCCTAATGTTTACTTTCACTGTAAATGTAACCCTTTTCTAATATTAATGTTGTTTTCATGTACAGCATTATCTTGTAAGTGTTTAATTTTATGTTATATTCTGTTGAATACAGGCAGAAAGCTTGTCAATCAAATAGATAAATTATTTAGAGTCCTTTGTCCAACTATAATTTATGTGTGGGTTCCTATTTCTTCAAACAACATTTACATTCAAAGAATGTTTCATCTTAACTAAGCTTCATCTTCAAACTGTGCCAAATGTTCCCATTCTTTACTTGTAATACAGTGTGAAATGCAATACCTTTCTCCTATTTCCAGTTGTTTAGGTTTAATCTTGTTCAAAATGTGATGACATACTTATTTCATGTTAAATACAAACATACAGTTTGTGGATTCTACTCATAGGTGTTTATTACTTGTTCAAACAGATTATATAAATAGATAATACTTATATGATGAATGATTACTATTAAGTACATGTGAAATTTAACCTTACACTGAAATTGTAACCTCTATCTAATATTAATATAAAATTTGTATGTATTTATTCATATAAACATTGTATGAAGTGTAATGTCTTACTTATATTGTGTTAAATAGAGGCATACATTATTAAGATTGTTATTTCCAATTTTAATTAATATATAGCTTCTTTATACAATATTTACAATGATTGAATACATAGATTTCTTCAAATGTTTCATCCAGTATCTATATTATTATGTTCAGCTTCTTGTTTACTTAATGAGAATTGTTTCTACATGTTACAAGTTGTTTCTAAAGTTCAATGTCATGTCAAATGCACTGCATTATAGTCTGAAGCTGCAATTAGCAAGTGCTTATTACATGTTGAAACAAGCTATATAAATATGTTTCTATAAAAGCCCAACCTGTGTGTAATTTTACCTTACATAACAATTGTAAACTCTTAATGTTGTAATGCATTCTTTTGTTCATGTGAAATGTTTCATTCATTGTTCATGTAAACACTGTATCAAATGGAACAATACAAATTACTTACATTGTGTTAAATTCAGGCATAAAGTTTGAACATCCAATGAAGAAGTTATTAAGAGTATTTTTTACAATTGCAATATGTCTGCAAGATTCTTCTTTCTTCATACAGTGTTTACAATAAGAATACATTAATTGCTTCTCATGTTTCATCAAATGTTTAAGTTAGCATGTTCTTTAATCTATATGAAATTTACCCATTTTTACATTTAGTGTTATGTGAAATGCAATAAAATACTTATAAACTGTTAACTATAAACATACAAGTGCATATAACTTATATATGAAGTTGCATATAAAATGATTATTCTGTAAAACATTGTAATTGTCATCTTCTTTTTTTAAATGTAAACATTGTTAGAATAATGTGCTAAGTACAAACACTAAGCTATTATTTTCAACATTTCAGTTAATTCTGTTTGTCGAAACAAACATCCACATTAAACTATGCCAGTTATTTGTAAGTTTTATTAATGTAAAGAATACTCAAAAAGTGTCCAATGTACTTGTTATTTAGGAAAGACATCTTACATGTTTAAATATTAAAAAGGTTAATGTGTAAGACAGTTACATGCTGAGTGGTTTATATTTCCAATCCCATTTCTGTCACATATCATTGATATCAACAAAACCTTAATTGTTTCTTATGTGTACACAAAAATTATAACAACCATCTGAATGCTAAACATGTAAGTGCATACAACATATAAAGCTGCATGTAAAATGATTATTCTTTAATTAATGCAAAACATTAACAAACATAGTAATTGTCATTTCTTTATGTTAATGATATGTGAAATGTTTCTAATGTGCTAGGTTATGATTTTCAATAATTCAGTAAATACTGTTTGTCGAAACAAGCTTACGCATTAAACTATCACAGTTACTTGTAAGGTTTATTCTTGTAAATAACAATTAAATAATGTCAAATGTACTTGTTATTGAGAAAAGAACACATACAAGTATTTATATTATAAAAGTAAATGTATAATACAGTTATATGATTGTGTATTGAATGGTATATCCTTCCTTCACCATTTTAGTCACAAACCATTGATATCAAACAGACCTATATTGTCTCTGATATGTAAACAAACATTATAATAATCATTTCAATGATACATTGTTTCAAATATTTGTCACATTTTGTCTGAAATTCAATAAATGCACAGTTCAGTACAATAAAGTCAATTCTATTTTCAAACATAATGCATGTGCACTATTAACATTATTATTAAAAAGCATTAAACATAACAAGATACATTAACTTCAAATTACTATTAAATTCACTATCTTTAAAAAGTAATAAATTATATGTAATGCGTTTTTTTCATTGGTAGTTCTTAAATCTGGTGAAAATGATCTGTGTATATGTAACGATGAAGAATATTCTGTGTTGAAACATGACATGTTTAGATGAAAGTAACTGAAATACCTATATTAGCCTTAATGTTAGTAAAATTATGAATGCACAGTAGAACTCTTATTATCAATGAAAATTCTTTTTCTGATGTACTTTATCTACAAATTTTTTAAATATAAGTAGTGCACACTCCAACTTGAATGTCAACGAGGAATCCTCGTAGTAATTCTCTACTCACAAATGTGAAAATGAGACCTTTTCTAACCATTAAATCCATTGACCTCATTATTATCCTCCTTCAAATCATGTGTGTTTCAAATTAAAACACTTTTTGTGAAAATATTTATGAAATTTTGTCTAAAATACAATAACACTGCATTTCAGTACAACGAGACAGAAGAAATCTTATTCTAAAGCATAGTTCAAACATAAAAAAAAAGATATGTAATCAAAAATATTACTAATAAATTCAGATTCCTTATATAGAAAAGAAGTGTAATTAATATATATTTTAATTGCAATCAATTTAATTTGGTTAAAATGGTATGTCAATACGTAGGAATGAATAATGTTCTACGAAGAAGCATTGCAAGTTTGTATGAGTGATTCAAATTCATTTAATATCCTTAATGTGAAAAAAAAAAATATTGAATGTAGTGTACTCAAATATTCATAAAAGTACTATTTTTAAAACTATTACAGTTCATACTTGGCCTAAAAAAAAAGGAGCAGACACTGTTAATTGAATGTTGTCGTGGAATCTTCTAACACTCTTTTGTTTACAAGTGTGTCAAATACAGTATTCATAAACTGAAATCCACTTACCTCATTATGATCCTTCTTCAATGAAGCAAATATCAAAACACCTTGTTAATGAAGAGATTTTAATACTATTATTCACATATATCATTTGTTCTTCATTGTTGCCTTTAATATTGTTGATGTAACAATGTGTTCAAAAGTATTAAGAACAATATTCTCTGTTGCTTACAGTTAGCTAAGAATTATAGAATCATATATTGTTACTGGGCATTATTGTTGATGTAACAATGCATTTAATAGTGTTCATAACTATACTGTATTTAGTTTCTAAAGAATTCAAAAATTGCATGTATTTAAATAGTAACAATTAACTATTCATGGAAATCATGAATTAACATCTAACACAGTGAACAATATGGTATTTAACATTGTGAAATCAGTCAAACTCCCCAGACTCCTATCCAAAAACTCAGTGTAGGAATGTTTCATATGGATTTTCATCAAAACAAGTCTTTTCCACTAAAAATCTTTGAAACAGCTTTCATATATGTTGTCTTCCAGCATCTCTTTGTATGAAGAAAATGATCAACATATCATTTCAGAAGAGTGGCATCTATGTTCCAGTTTGTCTTCTCTTATGTTCAGTAGAAAGTAAAGGTTGTTTTTTGTTGTTGTCATTTACACTGTACACAAACTTCATCTTCTCTATACTATAAAACTGCTTCATATAACTATACATTCTTCTTCCATGTTAGAGCATAACAAAGTAGATATCTTTTCAAAATTTCTTCATTTCATTCATAAAAAATAGGATATGAAGTTCAGTTGACATGCCTTCACTCATTGATAACTCCCATCAGAAAGGGGGGGGGGGGATCCTAAATGCCCATTCAATATTCAGACTTCATCTTTACAAAATAAAGTTGTTGATGAGATAATAACACTCTTTCACCTTCAACTACACTTGCTAGGATGATGTAATCACATTATAAACAATTAAATTGAATATCCCAAGTAATCCAAATATGGAAAATCTATATAAACAAAGACTACCAGAAATGAAATAATAATCAACAAAAACATTTAACTTCTTCTCATATGTAGAAATCATCAACTTCAATGTCACAAAAACTTCAATAAGTTAATCACCAGCATGGAATTCAAAATAATCGCAACACAACAACAGCTATTCAAGATTTGCCTCCACCAAAAACAATTAAGTGCAGTGAACCAAATAATCTGCCTTGCCAAAATGAAACCTCTTACAAAATCAAACACATTAAATTGAACAGTGCAAATTATTTCAAAAAACTTCCCAAGCATTAAAAATTTAAAAACCATGTAAAAACTTAAGTGACGAGCAATACCGGCAGAGTACAAAAGCCATACACAACACCAAACAAACACCATTTCTGCTAATATTTCTTTAGAAAATTGAATCAAATATCTGAAAGTGGGTAAATTTCAAACAATATTCTTCACAGAATCCATAAATATAGCATTAAGGTAATACAGTATGCCAACAATCAACCCGCATGTCCATACATAACTAAAATTTATAACTCACCTAAACTAACCAATATACTATTTTTGAGTGAAATCTCTCACAAGATAGCAATTATGAAATTGAATTCTGCAAACTATTGAGAACTTATTTATAAATTAAAAAGTAAACAGTCATAAAAACTCACATTTTCTAAACACTTGGGTGTAAAAACTGACAACATGCATAACCAAAACAAGACCACAGAAACTTGGAAGATAAGTTCATTGATAATTTTTGATTTCTAAAGGATACTTCTGTTCACTGTCATATGTAAAATAATATGAATGTAAAATTGCATTAGGAATTTAAGAAATATGCATAACAACACATCAAGACATGGAATAGTGAATATGTGAAAACATAAACATTAAGAAATAAATTCAAATAAACATTAAGATTTATATTAAATTTGCTAAAAACACTTCTACTTTTCAACAATTAACTTAATTAATATGAAGGATATGTTATATATCAAAGCTCAATGCATAAAAACAATGTTATGTGTTAGTGTGTCAAAATGTAAACAAACAAACAAAACAGTACTGATGAAGCAACATTTATTTACATAGGAAAAACAATAATGAATATACTAATTCAAATTATATAGAAATAAATTTAGTAAACAAATATATCACCTACACATGAAAGATGTGCAATAAAAAGAAAAAATGGAAAGAATATGTACTTGGACACTGCTCGACAGGATTCGAGAAATCCAATACTATTCAAATTAAAAACAGAAACAAATTTCTACTGAATATACTTGAAATTAGGAAAAACACAACTAAACGAAGGGAGAAAAAACAACAATGAATTGATTTTTGTTTTCACTAATTTACAATAAATAGGCTTAAATTAAAAGTTGGCATTCTTAAAGAAGGGGGGGGGGGGGTGCACACTGTGAAACTGAATTAAGTTTTATTGTTAGATCTTAACTCTTCCACTTTAAAAAGAAATGTCAGTATAATTTCAATCAATATTTAAATCATTTTCCAATACTAAAAACAACTCTTATAATATAAATAACCTGAATTACTTAAACACAGTACAGCGAAGAAGAGATATCGAGATAACAGCATACATTGCTAGTAAAAAAATTATTAACTATACACTAATAATAAAAATTTAATTAATTATTTCAATAACTAACAGTTTAATCATGAATATATGCATAACTTACAATACTATATATTTTTTTTTCCAACCATGTAACTAAGAAATACCTTTATGGCCTTATCCAAAGAGAAAACACTCAATGATTTGTTCCTTTAAGATAACAAACAAGCCTATAGGTGCTTCCCATTTGGATTCAGGCCACAGAAAAGATACCATAAATAAATAGTTGATAATCCAATGAGAAGTAATTAATTTATGCAAAAGTAAGCTTAAAATTGAAAATAAACATTTAATTTTTGCTCATAGGAGATAAATGAAATAAATAAAAAAAGCAAAATGTTTGTTTACAAATAAATAGAGTGAAATAAGCAAATGCCAGAAATCGAGCATTTTATTCACCCACAGAAATCTCCTAATATTTTCAAAGTGCAGGGACGACATTTTCATCCAAGACAGGTGTACACAGGAATGAAACAAAACCCACAACTTTCTTCCAAGATCTACGGGTGAACAGGATAACACAGCAAAGCATCGTGCAGGTGAAAAGCAACCCTCCGGTTACGTACTAAGTGCCATGCCGAATGAACACAGGATTGAAAAGTGGAATACAGGAATGAAGGGGAGTTCGCCTTTCCCATCCAAGTTGCTTGGTGCACAGGATAACATGGCACAGCATTCTCTTCTTGTCAAGACACATCATGCTTCTTTGTCTTCATTCTTCTTAAATTTTCATTTCTTGCTTTGTCAATTAAGTTAATGCGTATTTTAATTTCACGATTAATCTGTACTATTTCACTTAATTTCTATTGATTATAATAAAATTCTTTGTATATATTAAGGTTACACTAAAATCAAATAAGTTAAATTATCACGAAACTATTAATAAATAAACTAATTCACTGCACATAATAAAAATATTGTTGCAAAATTAAATAATAAACAGTATAAACTTTAACAATTACTCAAACTGTTTGTTATCACTTCAACACTGTAGTAAAATTACATCATATTATGAATTGAGCAGTCAATAATATTAAATAACTGAATAAAATTAACCATGCACCAAGCCATTTATAAAGGAAATTGATTTCTTATTCATTACATAAAAGGGTTGTACATGTTATTAAGTAATACTAAAGCAAAAGTACTACACTATACTAGAATAAGAAGTGAAAAATCAATATAAATAAAACTAAATCTAAATTGTAATATTAATATACACCAAGTCAATAGTAAAGGAAAATGATTTCTTGTATATATGAACAATTAGACTACAAAAGCAAAGTACTTCATCATACGTGAGAAACAAAAGTGGAATAGCAATTAATGAAAAAAAAAGCTAAGTATTAATAAAATGAAATGTATAAGTGAATTCATTACTAAATCAAATATGCATCCAGTTATTACAAGAAGAAATTGATTTCCAATTCATATTATGGAAGGGTTATATAATTAAATTTTTCTTGTATTAAGAAAATAAAGGATGCATAAATTTCAATATTGAATAAAAATGCCAATGTTTTTAAGATGTATCATCACTACGTTCAAAATTCATATTACAGAAGTTATAACATAGATAACAAACATACATATAAAAAAATAAACACTTACCTTGCAATTTTTAAAAATGATCCTTCTTAAAGCAAAATTAATTTCACTGTCAAAATTTCAATTCTCATGAAGGATAAACCAGTGAAAGCATTCCATTCTTGTTAAAATTAATCACAAAATGTGCTAAAAAAGAAGTCGCAACATATGGAAGTTGAAGGTCAATGAATGAACTTCAAACTTTTCTAGCACAGATAGAAATATTTCTCAGCATGACTTTCACACATATCATCCGGGAAATTCACTCAGCTTCGACTAGTTGTTAAAAATCATCATACACAAACACTTCGGAATTAGAATTCATCACAGATGAAAACAAAATTAAAATCTTCTTCAAACCTCTCTCGCACACAAAGACATTCTTTTCGGCAGTTTCTCTTTTAATCTT
This sequence comes from Argiope bruennichi, assembly GCF_947563725.1. NCBI lineage: Eukaryota > Metazoa > Arthropoda > Arachnida > Araneae > Araneidae > Argiope > Argiope bruennichi. The sequence goes on along the minus strand of NC_079156.1, from coordinate 139,047,030 downwards.
GAAACACACGCAATCCATAAAACTCATTCTTGAAGAGGAAATCCGCTCAGTAAATATTCAAAACATCCATCTACAAAAGAAAAAAAAAAATTAATTAGAAATTAAAAAAGATTTCTAGAAAAGCACAAACAATGGAAGAGCACACACGCCGACAACCAACGGACAAATGAAATTCAAATGAAGAGCCGTTGAAATCAGTTCGGTTAACAGTTAATCAGGATTCAACCGCCTAGCAAAGAAATAATTAAGATTGCGATCACATGTTCGGATCCCATCGAACCAATCAGTGGTGTAGGATGACTTACTCACCATGACCGCTACGGTGTCTATTCAGTTTCCAATAATAACAACTCATTTCATGAATGGCAACATTGTACATTTACTTCCCCTCCCGAAGAGAAAAATGACAACAAACTTTTTATCTATCGGAACTGATTGTTACATTTTTTTTTAATTTTAGAAAAGGAATTTTAAACAGAAGAATTTTAATTTCAGTTACTCATCGGAACTTTTTTTTTTTTTTTCTCTTTTCTTCATATGCATTTAAGATTTTCTTTTACCAAATACATTTTTTTTTTTTATTTTCCTTATAACATTTATTATTATTAATTTTTTAAAAATGTCAAACAGAAGTCTATACATAAGAATTTTTTTTTTTTTTCAATATTTTCAGTCAAGTGCAATACACAACTCATGAATTAAATATAAAGGAGGGAAACTTTAGAAATGATTATTTTCACCATAAAAATATTAAATTCAATATAATACTGTCAAGCATTTAATGGATTAAATACATTGGAAGGAAATGTATACTTTTAAAGGCGAGGAATGTAAATTGGGGGGGGGGGGGGGGTAATAACCTGTTTTATAATAAAAAATAAGAATTATCACTTTAATAAACAATATAAGCTCCAAATGTAAACTTAAACTCATTTTGTTATTCATTAGACCTACTAATCCCAAAATTCCTTACTAGCTAAATAGATGCAATTAGATGTATTATAACTCATTTAAAGTAAAAGAAAAGATACAAACCTACAGTTCACATGAAGAAACAATTATGCACTTAATTTTTCATAAAATTTCATATTGATAAATGTTAAAATTTTCTGCAAAACAGAAACAAACAAATTAGCATCATCAAAACAGTACATTTTGATATCATGTCACATACATAAACAAATCTTTCACACTGTGATTTTACATTCAAAAAGCAAGTAATGAAGGTTTTCACACTTCAATATCCAAATAAATTTCCACAACACAAAGGAAATATGCAGTTGGGTGATGAAGCTTGCATAAATGTACAAAGCAAAATTTAAAAATATGAATTTTATGTGCAAAACAAAAGTAAGGTGGGAGTGGTCATGCAATTCATATATAGACAAAGCAGGATTAACAAAACACTATATAAACTTAAAATCATCTTATAAGAACATTACACTGAACAATATTTTGTTTCAAGGATATTAACATTTTTATGTCTTTTCTGCAACTTACCTGGTTGCTACTTTCAAAGCAGAACTACCAATTCATTTGTAGAACCAGAAAATAAAAAAATTTTTTGAAAGAAAGCAGAAGCGTTTCATTTTACTAACAGTTTTTGTTTTTATAGCAACCAGAGAATATGGGGGGGGGGGAATTGAACTACAAATGCTATGAACCATGCAAAGCTTAAAATTCTTCAAAGCGTGTCCAAATAATAATAAGATATATCATACTCATTATTTTTTTTTATTTAAAGAAAGTGACATTATCAAGACATTAGTAAAGTAAGCAGTGGTAATCTTAGTTTAATGCAATTGAAGGGAAAAAAAAAAAAAAAAAAAAAACTTTTATAACAAATAATAATTTAAGATATTTATTATTCAATACAAAATAAAATATTTGTTTTCGAAAAAGATTTCAAAGAAATCCTAACCAAATCAATTGTAAACATTGTTTTTTATGTGCTTCACTGAATTTAAAATGTTTCAGTGAATTTTTGTATTACATGAACTTGTTAATCACTGTTTCAGAGAATGTCAACAAACCATCAGTCACTTTCCTTTAATATTCTAATACGAATATTTCTATAGAATAAACACGTGTTAATGAGTAACTAACTTTATACAATAATAAATTTTTAGCTTTATACAATAATAAAGAATAAAACAAATTAACCTATTATTAAATGCATTTTGAAAAAGTAACTGACACATATATAAACAGGATTGAAAGAAAAAATAAAGCAATATTATCTTGATCAATTGATATAATGTGATCCGTTAAGACATCAGAAACACAAAGCAAACTAGAACATGCAGAATGGATAAAAAAAGGCATTCAAATGCCATTCTGACAGCTGTCACACCACACCAACACTATACAGATAAAGTCATTGCAAACAAAACATCTATAATTTCATACGCATATATATATAAGGCATGAAACCAAAAGCAATAACATTAAAAAAATTTAAACTTCAATTAATGAACATGAAATTAATAGTACAGCAGGAAGAAAAGCTTTTTAAAAATAAACAAAATAACATCTTTTAAATGGAATAAAAGAAATCTTGTATGACCATTTTTTTAAAACTATTTCAACGTTCACTGTAAAAACAAAATTATCTCTTTAGTTCTTAGAAAATAAATTAAAAAATTACACTGGCATACAACACTATAAAAAAATATAAGGGGGGGGGGGAGGTAACATTCTGAATGATTGCATAAATTTATTGAGCACGACACTTAAAACACACAACAAGCACACATGAGGAAAATGCATATGGAGAAAAATTGAATGGACATCTGACAGCTTTCACACCACATGAATGGAGTGAATGGTTCATAAAATGAAACCATCCTTAATTTCATAAAAATTTTTTTACAACATAAAATGGTAGTAAACATTAAGACATTTAAACTAATAACTCGAAATGAAATTATCACTAGGAATGAACATGTAAAAAAAAGAAACAGTGAAAGGAAGAAGACTGAAACATCTTTTTTTTTGGGGTGGGGGGGGGGGGTGGGGGAGAATTACGCACAAAAATAATATTCTAATAAACAATTATTTAAATGCTCCATCTAAAACCAATAGCGGAAATACATTTGTTACTTATTAGAAGAAGACTGTTCGATTAAAATCAGTAACCACAATACCAAAATTAAATCATAAAAATTGGCGATGCTAATTCAATATTGTCCGAATCAATACAGAAATTTATGGAACATGTTTTTTTAATAAATAATAAAAACATCATGCACATGAATTACATATGGAAATGAGCCAAAATTGTATCCTGCATATTTCAACACCACACCAACACAGTGAATGTGTGTGTGTGAGAGAATTAAGACACATGCAAGCAAAATTGAAACCAAATATATAATTTAACAAAGTTGATTTCATAAAAGTTGTTTTCTCATGAAATAACTTTCATGGTCAAAACAGCAAATTTGGAAAAGAAGACTCATTTCTTATTCACCAAAAATTTAAGAGATGGCAGAAATGATTTCAGCACTCGCTCTCAAAACAAATCAAATACTTATTCATTCATTCCACACGTACCAGTAGAAATTTGTAATTATAAATTATACATATTACTGCAAGGACTGTACAACATTAAAAAGCAACAAAATCATTGTGTGTGTGTGTGGGGGGGGGGATGACTCTTAATGATAATAGTAATTTATTGAGCATGTCATGTAATGAACACACAAAAGTACAAATGAGAAAAATGCATATTAAAATAAATTCAATGGAAATATAACAGCTTCCACACCACATGAACATATTGAATAAAATCAATAAAATGAAAACATCTTAAATTTTATTAAAAAGAAATTACAACATAAAATGATATTGAATATTAAAAGATGTGAACTGATAAATCGAAATGGAATGAAAACTAGATAAAGGGGGGGGGGGATATGCACAAAATACATACTTAATTTGTAAAATACTAACAAGAATGTTCACTGAAATTAAGACACTGTAATATGAAAATTAATTTATGAAAACAGGAGATGTGAATTTAATATTGCTCGAATCAATAGAGAAATTTAGATAATATACTTCTGAAGTGAATCGTGAAGACACACTGTGCATAAATTACACATGTAAACGAACCAAAATTGTATGCTGCATACTTCCACACCACACCAACACAGTGAAAATGTGCAGGGGGGGGGGGAGAGATATACATGCAAGTAAAATTGACAGGCAAAAGTATAATGGGGTGAATTTGTGTAAAAAGCACATGCAACTGGAATTAATGTCTAATATTTATATATATATACACACACACAATATTTTGAAAACAAAATTAATTTTTTATGCACCACAACTTTATGCAATTCCAGATGTTTCAATCATTTAGAAAAGATTTGATCATTTTCCATGAAAACAAAACAAAATAAATTGAATTCATTTCACTACTATCAGCACAAAATTGTAATTGGGGGGGGGGGGGGGGAATGGTCAAAAGATGCATGCAAGGAAGAGCGAAAACCAAAAATGTAATTAAAAGAAAGTTGATTACTCGTGATATTATTTCCACATTCAAAACACAAATTGGGGGGAGGGGGGAAGTATTTTTCATGCACTCAAAATTTATAAAAAATCAAGGGGTTTCAAGCAATCAGAAATGATTTCAGAATTCGCTCTCAAAACAAAACAAATACAAGCAGTTCATTTTTCAATTTGATTTCATTTAAAAGAAATATATGCAACCAAAAAAATTAGTTAACATTAAGAGATGCGAACTAATGAAATTAACACTAGAAATAAACAGTTGAAACTTTAAAAAATGGGGGGGGGGGGGGGGGTTAAGAATTTAATGCACAAAAACTACATTTAAATTTGTAATCAGAAAAAGGCTCCCTCTAAACCGAAATAGGTTATTATTTTAGAAAATACTAAAAAGAATGTTCAATTAAAATCGGTCACTACAATACCAAAGTTAATTCTCGAAAACAAGAGACATCAATTCAAATTTGTCCGCATCATTACTGAAACTTATGCTTCTTCTTTAGTGAATTGTAAAGACACCACGTACATAAATTACATATTGAAATGAACCAAAATTGCACTCTGCGTACTTCCACACCACACCAACATAGTGAAAGTGTGCAATGGGGGAGGGGGGGGGGAGACATGCAACTAAAATTGAAAGACAAAAGTATAACGAAGTGAATGTGTGTAAAATACACATGTAACAAAAATTGATGTCTAATATATATAGACTAAAGGAAATTTATTTGCTTGTGTTATTATTTTCACGGTCAAAACACAAAGTTTTGAAAAGAAAATGTATTTTTTTATGCACCAAAAATTTATGAAATTTCTATCATTTTGAAAGGATTTCAGCACTCGCTCTCAAAACAAAACAAAAAATAGTCATTCATTTCAAAAGTATCAGTACAAAATTGTAATTTCGAATAACACGCCTTGCTGAAAGGACTGTACTTCACTTTTGAGTAATTTAATAGAAAAAATTTTTTTGGTCAGAATTATTTAGATAGCAAGAACTTATCCACTCAATGAATGCTGAATTGTTTTGCAATTCTAAAAAAACAAAGTGAATGCAGAATATGAATCTATTTAAGAATGAATAGGAATTTATCCACAAATTGAAGAACACAAAGGAAGAAAATTTGGAAATGAAACAGTAAAGTTTTAATGTGTCACAAAAAGGGCTACCTATACTACCAAGGAGATTACTTAACGAGAAACTTGGTACGCAATTAAACATAACAGGTTTATTGAAGTGATTGGAATCAAAATTACAAAATCAGATATAATGAAAAATCTGAACGTAAACACTAAAAGCAGATATAAAAGAAACTGATGACATTATAAGATTTTAATACAAACTGCAAACAAACCATTGAAAAATTTTTTAGAAAAACTTACCCATTTTCCAACTGCATTAGCTTTTGCAATTTTTTTATTCTATTGCTTTCTCAACATATCAGAATGAGCCAAAATTCCTGAATCAAATGGCATAATTGAAATAACTATATAAATTTTATTACAGTTTTTTGTAACAACATCTCAAGATTATGTTTGGAAAACAATTTTGACACGTCATAACAAAACACCAATGGTAGGATAATCTGACATATAACTCAATTGCTCACATTCATCATTTCACTTTCGATTCTAAAACAGTTATCACTTTCCTTCCAAAAGAAATGTCCGTCGGAAACAGTTGTTGACATGCTACAGTGTTAAACACAAAATATTCCAAAAGAAGCGTTAGAAAAAGGAATAAAATGACGCAATTAAGCACCCGGTTGGCGTTTTTTTTTTTTTTTTTCTTGTTTTTTTTCCCGCACTGCACTTCTGGTTTTCTAATTGCTAAATAAAAAGAACACTTACAGAATTCGACGACTACAATATGATAAAAAGACACTTCCTATTTTTAACTGGTAAAATAAATACTTCGCAACTAACTACGGAACAGAAAATTTGAAAAAGAACGACCGATTAAGTTACACGCCATTTCATTTCTTTCCGTTGAAAAACAAACTCTTTTGCATCCTCGGTTCGAAGTGATAATTATCGTCTGCAGCAGGGAACGAGAATGAAGGTCAGATTTTTAAGGAAATAATAATGAGTTATAAAATATACACCATTCTAAAATACACAAATGAAAATTACAAATAATATTCCGTTTAAAAGACCGCCATCGAAGTTCAAGAAATGAATTTCAACAGACACGGTCACAGTTCCTTTTGAAGCAAAATCGAGCTGCAAATCGTCTTCCAATCAAAAAACTGGAAAAGTATCCTGGGACGCTAGAATACAGCCTCTACAGATTCAAACTTTTTCACTTTTCAGTATTGGCAATTGTTTTTAAATTGTAACGTTTCGTATCCGAATGATTTATGATCCTATCCGAAAACGTTTCTCAGAAGTAGGATATCATTTTCCACAATTATTTTTTAATGCGTACAATCCATTTGATACGTTGCAACGGATAAAGTATCACGATCTTATGTTTGAATTTTGTATTACTGTGCACGGTGGCAATTCTCAGAAATAAGATATTTTATTCGAAAATGATTCATTACAAACGTTTTAACGGATCACTGATTAATATAACATACTAAAATTCTGCTTTTTTTTTTTAATTATAAAGAAGTTTGGAAAAATACTTGGAGGTGCACACGGATAATTATCACTTTTCGTTTTTAATGAATTACGATTGTTTATCTGACTGTTTACAAAGAAAAATGTTGTACGGCAATAACATTTGTTACCTTCATTGAATTTACAATTAAATGATTTCATTTCTTTTGTTAAGGATATCGTAAAAAAGGTAAGTGAGTTCCTCTAATAGGATAAAAAAAAGTATTAACTCATTTGTATGCTGAATTAAATATAATCTATTTTTTTTTATATAAATTTTTCATTTCTTTACTAATAAACTGCCTGTACGTATCAAGTTATGTCAGCTATCATTCAATTGAGCTACAATGTTTTATCATTATTGAATAAATGTTTCTGGAACTGTTTTTTTTTTTTTGGTAAATGAATTTTGAATTATTGCAACAGACAAATGTATCGCTGACGGAATCAATGTCATGGCAACTACATGTATGGAATATTTTAAAAAAAAAAAAAAAAAAACATTTCTGTCAAGGTGAGGAAGCCAGTATCTGTATCAGTAAAGATTTATTGTACATTATAAAGGGTTTATACTAAGGAGGAAGGTATAAAAATGAGGAAGGCAAGTATCTGTACCTATTTTTGTAAAGAATTTCTACATCTAACTTGTGCGGATAGTTACAATTTTAACGAATTTTGTTTCATTTCATAAAACCGACATCTGTTCCCAGAGAATAAAATAGGTATATTTGATGAATAATGAATTATTAAACATCCAATATTATAAATACTTATTTTCTGTATATACTATGAAATCATTTATTGGCAACGAGAGATATTATAAGTATAAGATTAGATATTTTTAAAAAAGAATGGAGACAAGTATCTGTAACTGATTTTTCTCCATTCGATAATATGTCACTTTGGACATGAAACAGCTGAATATAAACAGAAAGAAAAATAAGTGAATGGGCAACATACACAGAAATGCAATAATTAAGCAACACATCAGGCAAATATGGTTTCAGTTAATATATAAGCACATTAAAAAAAAGATCATTTCAGTGGACATGAGAAAAATATGCAGAGAAATAAGGATTCCCACTCGAATAGAAATGGAGGCTAGTATCTGTAGCACTTCAGTTAAAATTGAATTCAATCATTAATACATTACAGATATTGTAGTTTTTGAATATACATGAAATAAATATTGTATAATAGGATTTTTTTAAAACAAATTTGTTTGGTGGGGGTAGAGATATTCTATAAACAAATAAGGATTTGAAT
>NC_079156.1:136066142-136223642 GCF_947563725.1 Argiope bruennichi | reverse complement strand
CAACCCATTAGTAATTCTGTAAGATGATATCGTACGAGTCATCAGACAGCTGGATCCAGTACTATTGTAGTGAATACAAATAATGTAACCTATGAGCCGATCCTGATCTAGTGGGATGTAACAGGAAACTATCGTAATCTTAATCGAAAACAAAATCGTACGATACTCTTGACACTCAATCGTCGACACGCGGTCAGGCTCAGCTTGTAGGATGAAAATTAGTTGTTGTATTTTAATGCTAAAATAATAAATTTATTTATGTAATAAAAAGGAATCAGGATTGGAGTCCAACACCAAACATGAACATTTCAATCCTTACAATATCAAATCTTAAGGAACTGAAAAGCGTAGTTCATCGGATATAGTCTAAAATTCCTCATGCCACCTGCCAAATTTCACGAAATCCTATCAAGAAAAATCCATGCAGTATTAAAGGCAAAAAGTGGTCTAATATTGTAATGAGGAAGTGGTCATAATGATTTGGCCACTCAGTGTATAATGGCAACAATTAAATGTAAACAAATCAGGAATGTTTTAAATTGCTTCATTTCTGTTTTACTGCTTTACCCATTTTTTCCCCTCTTCATTTGCAATGTATATATTTACTTTTTGAATGTCTTGGTAACATACTGGAGGATAATTAAAGATAAAGCAACTGAAATGAGTATTAATCCCCAAAAGCTTTTTTAAACCAATCATCTAACATCGAATGTTTTCACAGCTGCACTTCATTCATCAATGCTTCGCTCATTAATGAATCTGTAAATTTTTATGAGAAATGTTCTGGGTTGAGCTAATCGAAAACTCTACTCGCTCAGAGTAAAGAAGATGTAAAAGAAATCAAGAAAAAGGCGTTTAAGTTTATGAAGTTTGAAAATAAGTTTAACAGGGGCCAGATAGGAAATCGCTATGATTTGTCTATGGATATTGATTACCATGCCTTCCAAAACTATTATATCTTGAAAATGGTTTTTACATTATCTTAAAACTCAAAAAATTGCCTTTATAATGAATATTAATTTCATTGCTTTTTAACATTTTTTTTATTTTAAATATATTTTTTAATGTAACACAAAATTTCCGACACTTCATCTTTATTGTTATGAAATTCAAACTCAACCATCAAAACATTCACTCCTTCGATTTTTAAAAAAAATATTTTATTTCTAAATAGTATTTTCATTCCCCGATTTTATTTCTAAGCATATATACTTTTTAATTTGCACGCATATCATTTGTTTTGATTTATTCCACAACATTCATGTTTTTGTATCTTATCAAATAACAAGGTAAAATGCATGAGCAGATAATTCATTTAGCGCATAAATATTTAAAAACTTAAAAAGTAAAAAATCTGGACGAACACATTCGTCCCCGAAAACGGCTAATTTATTTTAACTCGTCGAAGACCATTATGCTTTTGATTATTGATGACACTGAATCAAAAATAAAGTTCAAAAATTAAAATAAAAATCTTTTTTTTTTCTTGGATCAATTAAAAACATAAATATATTGTGGTGAAATCTTTGAAAGTGGGAAATTCATATAGAAATAAAGAGAAAAAATGCACAATTTGTTTTTCGATTTTTACTAAGAAAAATTTTGATAAATTCAAACTTTCTGACATTTTTTAATTAATATAAAATCATTTGTATCATTTAATTTATGCATTTTTTTAAAATTTTGTACCTCAATTTGAAATATTAGGAGTTGTTTTAGAGCCAACATTTTCCGATAATAACAATAGCACTCGTTCTGTGATGGCTGACTTTGGTTAAATGAAATTTTGTTAAATATTGTTCCAAATACCAAGTGAAGGCATCATTTCAACTTTACAAAGAATGCAGAAACATCAGTAATTATTTCAGCTCGATGACAGGAAGTTCGCTTGAAACTATATTTATTAACCTGCCAGTAGTTGCTCCACTACAGGGGGGGGGGGCAGACTTTTCTAGGTGAGGGGCTACTTCTGATTTTTTCAAGGTGTTGTGGTCCATCCAGTGCCTTGAGCTAGAAAAAAAGGATCTACAATATTTATTATAAAGTAATAATAAATGCGGAATATGTATTTACCTACATAACTACAAGCATAATAATAATAGCAAGATACAAGCATAATAATAATAGCCACAAATATAATAATATCAAATGACGCATTTAATGTCAAACAATTCAAAATACCTTAGAAAATAAATCATTTTCATTTAAAGTTAGTTCTCGTAGTTATAGTTAGTGTAAGACTTAGTCTTCGTACTGTCCACCAATCTTGAATATCTCAGTCTATATTTACTACCTGCTAATCTTGCGTTGGATTCTAAGGGATCGTCTGTGAGACGGGTACGATATGTTGTCTTAATTATGCTCATCGATGAAAATGCAGGTTCTCACAAGTAAATTGACCCCAAGAACGACGTTAAAGGATATGCAACTTTTTAAAAAATGAGTACACTTTACTTCGTCTATTAGATTCAAAAATTTATTCTTAGACTCTGAACTACGTGCCTTTAAAAATTTTGTTATTCTGAAGGAGAAAAACTTCGTTTTCGTCAAGAGGAGAAAGAGAATATATAATTTATATTCTCAGTTATTTCTTCCACTTTAGCATTGATAAATGGGTAACACATGAAAGTAACAATTGGTTTTCTTTAGTATTCGCGTCTTAGGTCTCAGTAAAGGCGGTCACCCCCAAATGTCTTGGTTGTCCCCTGGGTCGATCGCGATCGACTTAAGGCCTACCTCTGCTCTACTGTAAACAATTTTTAAACCTTTACTTCCCTCTGAGTTTCTAAAAGCATGATGCATTTTAAGACATTCTTACTGAAGTGCCTCACTTCATGCTTGCTTGAGCCTTCTAAGATTCGTGCTTTTTCTTCCAAATGCTCCCGTTCTCACAGTAATGATTAATCTCTTCCTCGTAATGGGAAATATTTGTGTTTCGCTTCGGCGTGATCTGCTTTACCTCGAGAGAGAGACAATTTCTTTAATGTTCAGTTGACGCAGAGACAAGTTTTACGATATCGCATCTGACGAACCGGAAAAACTCTTCGAATGACCGCTTTTTTTTTCCTGTTTTGAGGAAGATCTTTCACCTCCGAGTCTTCTAATGGAAACATTTCGTTCTCTAAATCGTACAACGTCAGTGATCAAAGAACCTAGGAAAAAAAATATTAAACAGTATCTAAGCTTTTTTTTTTCTTTCTATTTTGAAACATTTCATTTAAAGAAGTGGCAGTTTTCTGAAATAGAATATTTTAAAATAGATTGTTGAAAGATCTTTCTGGAAAAAAAAAAAGGAAAATGTATTGAATTAAGCATGAAATTTAAATGCTGTTTTAAATAGAAAAATGCACTCAATTTGCCTTCCTAAGGCATAACAGCAATTTTTTTTTTAAATTCTTCATGCTTCACAAAACATACGTAAGCAATATTAAAAACTGCATAATCATATCATGTACTTTAGGAATCGACATTAAGTCGACTGCGATCGACCAGTGGACCACCAAGACATTTTGAGGTGACCATCTTTACTAAGGTCTAAGACGCGAAAATTAAAAGAAACATATTTATGGAATACCGACGAAAAATTTCAAAAATATTTCTGATAAGCTTTTTGAAAACGGACGTATATTAAACAAAGAGAAATGTTATGATGAAATAATAAAACTCCACCCTAAATTTGATAGACGCTTTTAAGAATTTACTAAACTGGAAGCAAATGTTACATTCAAGTGTTACCCATTTGATAATATTGATGTGGAAGAAATAGCTGAAAATGTAAATTATATATTCTCTTTATCTCTTGAGGAAAACGAAGTTTTTCTATTTCAAAAGGGCGTCATTTTAAAAGCACGTAGTTCAGAACCTAAAAACAACTCATAGAATCTAATATACGAGGTAAAGTATCCTAATTAAAAAAAAGTTGCATATCATTTAACATTATTCTTTGGTTCTTTATACCTGTGTAAATTTGCATTTTCAACGATGAATATAATTAAGACAGCATATCGCTCCCGTCTCACAGACGGTCCCTTAGAATCCAACGCAAGATTAGCAGGTAGTAAATATAGACTGAGATATCCAAGATTGGCGGGCAGTATGTAGCCGAAGTTTTCTACTAACTATAACTGCGAGAACTAACTTTAAATGAAAATGATTTATTTTGTAATGTATTTTGAATTGTTTGACATTAACTGCATCATTTGATATTAGTTTATTTGTGGCTATTATTATCATGCTTGTATCTTGCTATTATTATTATGTTTGTAATTATGTAGGTAAGCGCATATTTCGTATTTATCATTAAGTTATTATAAATATTGTGGAATTTTTTTACAAATCACTTTACTTGTGCCATTGAGTGGATCGCAACATCTTGAAAAATTAGAAGTAGCCCATACCCTGGAAAAGTCTATCCACCTCTGATGTACATGCATATCTTTTATTTGGTCTAATTTAGATTGCAGGTTTGTGATACTAAGGCAATGAAACTTAATATTTGGAACAAAAATCTCTGAAACGAATTTATTAAATATGTGAATACTCGATTCTGCGAAATGAATTTATTGAAAAACATTTTCATAAAACATGAACATTTCCAAAATGTCAGTCATTTTTATTTCTGTATTATAGCCAATATTAATCCACGTTAATAATAAGACGAACTCTTTAAATAGTGATAAATACGAAACTAATGCCTGCAAAGTTAGAATATAATATATGAATAATATTAAATTTTTACCATCAGTTATCTATATTCTAAGGAACAAATTCCTAAGCTTAATACGCATTATTTAATTCCTGAAATAATTTCTATAATTTTTATCAGAACGAAAACCAAATTTATATTCAAATTGAGTAGAAAATGTACTAAAATATGTAAGATTGGACCACCCGGATCATTTACTAGAAATTCGAGAAAAATTTGCAACATTTATTCATTTTTTTCATTCCAGATTTTTAAAAAAATTAAAAATCTGAACTTCCCAAATGTTTGATCACTTTATCCGTTCATTTGTTTACGTTCATTTTAATAGACATTCACATTATTGTGTAAATGAATTCATTTCAATTAATTTACGCATCCAAATTTGTCCGTTTCGTGAATCCAATAGTTAAGGAAGTCGCAGAAATCAATGCACCATGAAATACACAAATGGATTCAGCTGAGTTATTCGAATTATTCCAGGGAATGACGACAATCGTCTGCAGCATCTGCTTCCATAATTCTGTTCAACAATTATTCAAACCAATTCATAATTCAAAATCCCTGCTCGCATACGGAGGCTCTACAAGGCCGAAAATTTAGTGGCTTTCTAACAGATTATAAATCTTTCCTGAGTGTAAATGGCCCCGCCCCATATGTAATGCGCCGATCGAGAATCGGAGCCTGAGCTTGTTAACAAACTGTTTCAGTCAGATATTTAGGCGTTTAATGATTCATGGGGCGTAGAAAAATAATGAATTCATCAAACTGTGAGAATTAGCCTCCTGAAATCGTCTTTTTTGTTTTTAATATATTGCCAAAAAAAAAAAAAAAAAAAAAAAAAAAGGCAAAAGTTCCATCTTTTACCACTTTAGCATCACAAAAACTTTGTATTCTTTTTTCCTCCCTTTCTCACTTTTTGGAAAATATAAGAAATAAAATATAAATTTCTTTTCAGAATTTTTATTCGAATGATTCGAGTTTTAGTTATTCTCTCAATTCTCCTTTTTATTATTATTATTATTATTATTATATACACTCTTGATAGCTTGACTGATGTCATGTAAGAAAAGATGGAAGTTTGTAACCGATTTTTCGCTTACTTGCTGATAGGATGGAATGTCCAAATTTTGTACACTTGCGTATGCTTATATAAGGATATATATTTTAGGATGTAATTATAATCTAATCAATTCATTTAATTAAATTTCGTTTCAATACCACAGGCGGCACTTGGTGACGAATTTCTGACAATGATTGACTTCGCTGCACTTGTAATAATGATTTCTTAAATAAATAAAATAATAAAAAAATAATAAATGTCTGGCACACTCATATAATTGCATTTTTTTCAAACTCTTTTATTTAGTTATTACTTTTGATTCATTACTTTCTGACGCAGTTGTATTTTACTTTTTTCTATCTAGGCTGAGTAATAATTCATGTTCGTGCAGCAATCATCTTTACTTTTTTCGACTCACTTTGCATCATTTAATGAATAAGAGTTTTCTCCTACTACATCTTTGACATGAATATAGAATTTTTTAACAAACAAATATTGATTAAATGTTATTATTTTTGGTTATTTAATTTAAATTGAATTGAAGCTCAAAATTTAATTTTTTAATTATTTATCCTTGTATTTTTTTGCACTGTTTTATACAAATTTACGCTGCTTCTTTTGCAAATTAAAAGAAGAATGTAGTATAGAGTTCATTTGAAGCCACTTACATTTTTTCAATGAATGTGATATTCAAGGGATTCAAAAATCTTCGGTCCAACGTCGAGAGTGCATCAGGCATGCATATTACAGTATAACATGGAGTTAGAAACGTAAAAGTCATCTGTTACAGGTAATCATTTTTCAGAGAATGAAGTAAAATAAACGGATCAACCAGCTAAAGCACACAGCGGAAATTTAATTTAATATATGGAAATTCACCATAGCACAATAGAACAAATGCGTGAATAACAAAATGTGAATAGAATGTCATTAAATGGTTATTGATTTATCCTTTCAACTTTTTTAATGATCGACACTACATCATACCTATCCTCGTTGTTGTTGTTTGTGCATTCTTCCCTTTTACTTAAATCACTGACAAAAGTCCCTTCCAATAGACCGCATTTATCACCCCGTATTTCATCACAGAAAATAGCATGCTTTATGCCTGGTCCATGCTTGAGAACTATTGAATCACTCTTTCTGAAATAAGAAGGACGGGAAGGATTTCTAACGAAACGAATACCAAATCACAAAATGTTCATTCATGTGAATCAAAACTTGTATAAAAGTGGTTTTTTTTCTTTCTGATATCTGATAACCGATTCGGAAGAGGGTCTGTTGAATGCTGTGGACCGAAATCCCGGTACCAGGGTACTCGTGACTACCGCTACAAGAACTGAATCAGCGTCAACTCTGCATCAAGACTTGCATTCTTAAATTGCAGCGAAGACTTCAAACAGTTCAAGTACTGCAGCCGGATGATTATTCAGACGTATTGCGTTTGTACAGTGGTTTCTTTAATAAAGTATGTCCGTCCGTCACTTTTCATTTTCTGTTTTGTTCATTGATAAAGTATCCTATAAAAACGAGGAGATGTTCAATACTTACAGCACATACAGGTGGGCACACGGAACCAAAGCATGTACCACATAATATCTATTTTGATGTTAATATGGGGGCTGGAATCTTGGCTGACTTTTTGGCCGACCCATACATCTTACCATTTTGAATGAATATTCACTCGTATCGCATGATTTTTGAGGAAGTTCATCCAGAATTCTCTACCGATGTTACTGCACAATTTCTACTCTGAATATGATTTCAATATGATGAGCTGTATCTCAAATTTCCGTACGTGACCATCTGGATAGGACCTTTGAAAATAAATGAATTGGTCGTGATAGTCTCTTTGCATGCCCACAAGATCGCCTGATTTAACGCCTCTTGTATTTTCTTGTGGGTTACCATGATGGCCATTACCTGAATCATATCTAGGATCGACGAAATGTTTCGTATTTTTGAAAATGTTCGCCAATCCATGCAGCGTAGATGTCAATCATGCATGCATTCTGATATGTGGAATTTCGGATACCACTTCTGATGCTTCTGACTATTGCATTATTTTTTTGTGCAATAAAATTCTTAATACAGTTTCTGCATCGTTTTCTTGTTTTGTCTTTATGTCACCCAATCGCTTCAGGGTGCCATTTAGGATCCTGCTTTCCGATGCAATTCTGCTTCCTCTTTATGTTTTCCACATCCCCTCAAAGTTTCTACGAAGCGTTTAGAAACACCATGTATAGAGTGTGCTTGGATTACGTGTATTTTCGAAATATTCCGAGTGTTGGTGCAATATGGAAATTGAAAGAATTTTAATGTCTCAGATATCATCCTTTGATCAAGTCAAAGTCATCTCGAATAATATATTATTTTAAGTGTCGAAGCGTAACGTTAAACTGAAGTAAACTATTTACCCGGTCGTCGCTAAAGTTTTTTAATTGCCATTTTACTTTCAAAATGCCGATGTCAGGAAGAAAGATAAAAAAAATTATGATCGTAAGGACAACAATACAGGTAATTATTTCACAAAATACTAAATAATGTTAACATTAGTTGTGTTAATATGTCTAATTCAGTCAGTGGATGAAAAATTCACGATTAAGTGCGAGGATGACAATGTGAAGCGGATAGGCTGTTATTCTAAAGGACACGGGAAAAATTGCCCTGCAATTGTATTTACGTTTAGAAGAAAAACCTCCAGCAACCTAATCGATTTTAGCTGCAATTTCTTGCTAGATAAGAAACGTAGCTCGTTTTCTTATGATATTAGTTAATAGCATAATCAAAAGAAGAACCCATAGCATTTTCCTTCCGATTCATGATTCTGAATCATGTTATATTATACATCCACTGTACTATACCACTGCATAGACCGATAATCATTGGCACAATAAACAACAGGCCTCTGTCTGTTGAGAGTTATATAGCAGGGACTCTGTCATAGAGAATCACTATCAGATATTTCCTGATCCATAAACTTAATTTTTCTGTCAACACAACTGATTTGTTACTAATCGAAACTAGCCAACAAGATGATGGAATAATTAAATCCAAAATTCAATTTTGTCAAATTCGCACTTGTTTAGTTTAATTTTCATTTGTTACTGCCCCTCTCAGTTTTTCAGCAGCATAAGAGAGACTTTTGAGAGTCATTTATAATCTTGACGAGGATGACTAATAGTCGGTACACTTCAATACAACCTTCCACCTCATTTCAGCTGGAGGACGTTTGACTCCTGATCAAATTTAAAGTGCACCATGTATGCATACATAATGGATCTTACTCAGAATCGAGTTCTCTGTCTCAAAGAAGAAGCTACTGAGGCCCCGAATCGTATAAAATTGCAATGGAAGGTTCGTCACAATCTGTGCATCGTGGTACACGGCGACAATTTTATCCGAATAACATGTTTCGGGAGGGTTGACAATACTATTCTATTCACAAAAATCTTGTTATGGGAGATTTCCATCAAATAATTATATTTATTAGCGATACTTGAGCAATAATACTGACCATCCAGTTATATGCCTGGATCGCTTGGGTGTGGACGTGGTTGGGTGTGTGAGGCAAGCGGGGCGAGGGCCACAGGTGTTAAGGGCGCTGTGTTGACCGTACTTGTCCTACTTCCACATCAGATTCGGCAGTGGAAATGGGCAATCCGTTATTTCCCATTGAACACTAGAAGAATGATGTCAAAAAGACAGAAACGCCCGAAGAAAAGATTATCAGTGAAAGTGCATTTTGTTTCGGAAATGGGGTTGAACTACTTACGAGGGGAAAAAAAAAGAGGAAGAATCATTTACATTAGCGGGGACACTGTACAGTTTATCGTATCTCGATGAATCAAAGTTCATTCTTCTCCATTTGGTGTAATAAGTTTTAGATCCATAAGGGACACATTTATCTCGACTATGTCTAGATTTTATTCTTGAGATGCAAAGTAGTGTTTTAAAGGTGAAATTCGGCATTTGTTAAGCAACATCTATGAAACGAATACCCTGACGGCACGTTAAATCCGTCGGGACAAACGTCCTCTCTCCGGTGTGGTGTGGAAATTTGGAGAGGGGTGTGCCAGTGAAGGTGTCGTCCTTGTCATTTGACCTCGGTTCAAAAGGACGAGGTCCGTCCGAAAACAGCCTGTGTTGCTTTAAAACGGGACGTAAATATAACAAAACAAAATTAAACTTGTATGATATTATTTTGAATTCAGAGACAATGATTCGTCCTATTTAATAATTCAGGCTTCTTAAACTTTTAAACTAACCACCTTTGATAGCTTGTCTGAAGCTGTGACTTAATCTATTTTTTTTAAGCACTGGGCATGAATGATACAGGTATTGTAGTAATACATTTCAGATTGATATTTTTTTCTCATGAAATTATAATGCATACCAAAAAAAATTATAGATATTGCTGATGAGTAAGTGGATCACCAAAAGACGTTATAAAATGTTAAATAAATGTCGCATCGTCCGTAGAGTGTTGCTGGCTGAAATGGTTGGGTCGAGAATCGAATTCTATGACAAATCTTTCTTCTATTCAAGCTTGCTGCGGGTCATCAAGAGTCTGTCACGAGTCCCTCCCTTTGGCGAATCGCAGAAGTTTGGAAACGGGATCACAATTCAGATTTCTTCTTTGTCACGATCGAAAGTGACGAGGCTTGTACCAAAATCAACCCTCTCCCTGTTCCCATTCCTTTAAAATCCTGCAATATATTTTCTGTTTTATTAAATGATTTCCCTTCCAGTTTTAATTTTGTTCACCTACATTTTTAATCTTCCAAATTTTGTTTATTGGATATTTAATTTGTTGAAAATGGTAGTGTATAAAGTGGATGCCTATTGAGCAGAGCTGAAGACTGAATTGGAAAAGAAATTTCAAATGAAATATTAATTATAAAAGAAGAATAAAAATATAGACGAGTTCAACTTGCCAAATAAAGGCAAATAGTTGCAAACACTTTTTATGGCAAAAATATATATCCATTTTTTTTAATTACGTGTTAAAGCTTTTATTCACATATTCATTAAAAATGTTTTGTATTATCTACATAGATATCGAAGAGTACCGTTAACAACCACTCCAGTTGACGTTTTCTGCCAGAAATCAACATGGCAACCGATTTCTCTTTGTTTTCACTGCCACTGGGCGAAAAGAATTTTCCGTTGAATCAAAAGAAAGGTTGAAATGACTGCGCTTTTTCGGATGTGGAATGAGAGAAATTTTCTCCATTACCTTTTTGTTTCCTTCCTATTTCAGACCATTTGTTGAACAAGGAATTATGTGAGACTGTTTACAAGGATTTCCAGATTCCCGCACAGAAAGTTTCGTACTTTTTATCGTCATTTGAGAGTATTTAAGCAAAATTTAAATTTTACTTTCATTCTTCTGTACATGTCGGTTTCATCTGATGTGACCAGAACATCACTGTAACTGCATTATTTTAAATTTACATTAAGTTAGCCGGGGCGTTAAATGTTGTTTCTGAATAGAAATAATTCATATTCACTTTCATAGAAATAACTTATATTTACTTTCATAGAAATAACTCATATATTTTTCAATATTTCGTACCACATGGTACATCGTGTAGTAATATGTAAGACCGTAGCATAAGTGTCGGGGGGGGGGGGATTGATCCCATATTCACATGCGTCTATTAGTTGAAGTCTTTATTTTATCTTCTATTTTGCATAGAATAGTCAAATATGTCTCTTTTTCTATAGAAATATAATCTAATCCTGATTGCTTCATTTCACGCATAATTACAATTTTCAATAATGGTGCTTCATACACACACATACACATATATCAAAATAATTTCAAAAAAGGGTCGAATTTTTAGATGACTACAATATTTCCTCTTTGTATTTCGTGCACGAGAAGGTTAAAGCGAATGTTTTTCATTCTAGATTAGCTCATTACTTAATGAATCCGATTCACTTTTTTTTTGTCGTTCTCCTCGCAAGTGCAATGTAAAATAGGAAAACAGGTTGGAAAGGACGCTGGTCTCCATTTTTATCACCCTTTTAAACAAGAAGTATTTTTTTTAATAATTAGGATGAAGTAACATCACTTCTAGCGAACATGCATTCCATTCATGATATTAAACCGAATCTTCATTGCTTGAAACAAAGAGCCTCGTTTCAGGGTTCGGGATCCTTGAGCAAAAAGGCGGAAGCAGTGGTTATAATGTTCGCTTTCCGTCATTATTTCTTACTAATTAAAATGAAAACATGAGGAGGGTATTACCTATAATGATTATAATGGAAAATATTTTATTCAAGGAATATAATGTTTATTAAAATGAAATAAACAAATAACAATTGTTCACGTTCTGAAGACATTCAATCATTTTTTTTTACGAAGCCAATTCATTTTTATTGACTTAACTATGATCTGTAAATGAACCATTTTCTATTGGATTGATTCGTTTAAATATTTGAATAAAAACAAATATAGGTCAAGTATAATCGAAATAATAAAGCTGCAAGATTCACATAATAAAGAAGATTTGTTAGATTGGCGTGTCGTTTTGAGACAGACCTCGTCATTTGAAGCCGTGTTCGGATGAATGATACAACACCGGAACGAGTGACTTATTCTTCGAACATATTACAACGAATGCCGCATCCACGTGGAGACATCAATAGATGAGTCCCATGCGCACAGAAGGAGACTTCACTGCGCAGTTTTCAAGGAAATATCGCGCATTTTTTCATCGCAAGAAATTTAAAAACCTAGGTAGAAAAATGTAACCATAAAATACAAAATATCTTCCAGAATTTTATAATACAGATTTAAATATTTCTGATGCAAACTAAGGTCTGCCTGATTTAATGCAGGAGAATTTAAAATAGTGAATGCTGTCTAGGATGCGTCATTTAAATATTGATTTCTCTTTCACAACAAGGATTTCTTCTTGAGGGATTGTAAAAAAATGTGTTCTGCTTGTTGTCCAAATCTCAATCATTGTTTTGGGAAAGTTTGTTGGGAAAAAAATTGCCTTCCAACATCTATGTTATATCTCAAAACACAGGACTTTTATGTATCTTGAATGCATTTGTATTGAAATTCAGAATCTTTAAAAATAGGCTTCTATAAAAATTGAGACTGATTTTAAGAGAAATTCAAACTTTTCCATTTCGATGTATGGGTCAATTCTTGCTAACCATTCACCCCATAGTTTCATACAAAAATGATCTTCCCAATAACTGCTTCTCTAAAAATATTCATTTTGGGGGATTATTTTAGGTTGTAAATGGCAATAAGACTAGACGACAGCAAGAATAGAAGCAATTGGATAATGTATATTTCTCACGTCCGTCTAAAGCCTTAAAACTTCTATCATGGGGGGAAATCTCTGATGCAGTTGTGCGCATCCAAAGTGTCTCAACTGGATGTATTTCGTTTGAGATTATCAAAGCTTCAGCAAGGTGTCTTTTTTCATACAATGCTAATCTATAACTAATGTATTCAAACCAATTTGTTAAAAATAATAGCATTTCCTTCAAGTAGATTTTAAAAGGCAAACATTTTGAAGTTTTCCTTTTAAATACTAATGCTGTGTATTAAAATGCTCGCTTAAAAATGTTTAGTTAGAGATATGGTTGATGAATTTTATGAAATGAAACAATGAAATCATTTAATTTTGAAAGAAGTTTGCAAAGGATTTCAGTATATATTTTTGCATATTCAGAACGTTAAATGACGTCGGTTCGAAAAAAAGCAAATATTCCCTTTCCTATTTTCTTTGATGTGCTTCTGGTTTTTCATTATCTGTCCATTTAATTTTTACTCCTCACATATATTTTTCATAAAACAACATTATACTGGCGAATCATAATATTTATAGCTTCAGGGACTCCCTTTTTATTGAGTAACGAATACACGACGAAAAATTGTTATCCACAACTTTCCTTATCTTTTCATATTTCAGATTTAACATTCCTTATCATTTCGAGGCAAGTCTCTTTTCAACTATTTACATTTCAGTTTCTCACTTTTAATTTGTTTTGCAAATTTAGAAAACTAATATCGAAAGGCCTTTGAAGACACTTAATTATGAAATTATATACATATATTTTTTTCTGAAAATGTGTTTGTGGATGTAGCATTTTTTTAAAAAAAGAACAACATGTTTGTACAGTGTTTCCATATTTTCTTTAAATGGATATTTTTTGCCACTGGTTCGTTGCAGAAGCTCCGAAAGAGAGTAATGACTAGGGCTGTCCCAAAATAACTTTCATGTAGCTTCAAAAATTCTAACTAATTACACTGATTACCTGAAATTCAGAGCCACTTTTTATTACATACGTTTGAATCTCGCATCGATCTCTAAAACACCTCTCAAACTTTTAAGTGGGCAGCGAAATTCTTCAAAGCATCTTTGAGAGTGTTTTTAGAAATGTGTCGAAACAAAAGAAAGGAAAGTGGTCGGAGTTTATGAAATAAAAAGAAAGAGTGAGCGAGAGAAAGAGACCCACTTCAAAGTAGAAGCGATTAAGTAAAGAACAAAGACCTACATACCTACAGATTGTTCTATCTTTTATGTCTATTCATCAACTGTGAGAGAATTTTACGGTTCATCGCATTTTAAAATGCACTTTTGTCATTTTTTTTTTCTTTTTAAAATGAACAATGGCTTAAAAGGACTAATGTTGCAAGTGAATGTTTAAGAAATTCCATGATAATAACGTTGATGAAATGACTTAAATAAGATAAATTGATTTTTGCAACGTTTATGTAGCTTTTTATAAATGATAGCTGATATTATCGATTACTTTTTACCACTTAATATTTAGGACAAAGACCTCAATTTTTAATCCTAAGTTCGCCAAAGTTCAATTATAAATGATTTAGAAAAATAATCAAATCTTATACAAATCAATGTTTTTTAAAAACAATAAACAAAAATGAAAAAGAAAAGAAAAACATTTTAATTTTCGAAAGAAAAGCACTTTAAAGAGAGTGAATAGTTTTATTGTGATTTTTGTAAGTGAACCGAATAAAATGTCTGGTTGATGGCGATCAGTCGGTTTCAATTTAAGAAATAATTTAAGAAAATCAGAGAAAGTAGGAAATCTTCATTGCTATTCACACAAATAGAAGATCTCCTTTCGAGGAATCATTTGAAAGTCAAAGGTTTCAGATTCACATATAACAATTAATACCTGAAAGTGGTAGTTTTCGAATTCACATATAACAACCAAGCTGAAAGCGAAAGATTTTGGATTCAGATATGGCAATTAACACCTGGAAGCGGAAGGCTTTGGATTCACATATAACAATTAGCATTTGAAAGTGGAAGATTTTGGATTCACATATAACAATTAATACCTGAAAGTGGAAGATTTTGGATTCTCATATAACAATTAATACCTGAAAATGGAAATTTTGGAATTCACATATAACATCCAACGTGAAAGCGGAGAGTGTTGGACTCACATATAACATCCAAGCACTATTCAAAGTCGATACCGGACTCCGAATAGGACAAATGAATTAAATGCAAAGATAAGATGTGGGGAAATTCTAATAATAATATGATCTGGCAATAATGGGTTCCAACATTTCGAGTTGGAGATAGACTTTTGATCCAGACAAAGTTATTCAATCAGCTCTCCTATATCAATACGTCAAATAACTGTATTTCAGATAAAACAGCTTAAGAAATTAAGATTAACAATCACCCAATGACTTGGACTTTCTCTGCTACGCTCGTCAGATACATTTGATTTTTCTTCGGGAAGTATCGAAATACTGCAATGAATCGGACAATAAATGAGCAAATGAATAGACACAGAAATTTTATTCATGTCTACCGTTTTAATGACAAAGCGTTGAAAAACAGTTCCTCCATTTAGCTCTTTTTATGTTTCAGTTATCTGTGCGTAGACACGGAGGCGCAAAGACGTATTCCAAAGTGCCTTTTTCTGACAGTAAAATCTCAAACAAAAAATATAGAGTCGATTTTTTTAACGATTACATTATTTTCTCTTGGTATAATTAGCATACAAGATAATAAAACATGGAGACCAATTGAACGACGTTGTTTCTGTTGTATATTTTAAAACGTATACAAGGAAGAAAACCATCTGAAGCTTTGATCCACTTCTGATACACTTTACACGCGGAAGATAGACAAGACAGATTAAGGACTAGCTTACGGCACCACCTTTGTCAGTGAAAGAGGCTTCCTTACATACGTTACATTGTTCGGCGCTATTTTTCTTGACCCACAGCGTAGCTTTACATTCAATCCAAAAATGCTATTGTCCTAGTATTAATTGATAGCAACCGAAAAGCCCTCAAGACGTACTTCAACAAAGTAAACAGTTCCATTGTATAGTTGTAAGATCAGATTAACACTCAATTGTACAGGACATAAAAGGGGCAAAGGGACATACCGAAGGGGTTTCGATGGAACAGATCGCTCGCATTTCGTGTTAATTGGGCGCGTGCCTCCTTGCTCTGCGTGATCGTGAGGGATTAGTTTTTTCCCGTCCAATTTTTTCCCAGTCACGTTAGAATCGCGATTGTATCGGGCCACAAAGATCACGTATCGCTCAGTGCACCCCTTCCCACGCGAGCCTCGAATCATGCACACGACTCGAGATTGTTGGCGATCTTTATAATTACTCGCAGCTCCTTGCGGAGTTGATAAGGTTCGATACGTGGGAAGCAGCATGCAACACGATCCCGTAGCAGGGAGGGGAGGGAGGGATTTCGAACAGCAGTTTAAAATTAGAAAGTGATTCGTCCACTGATGTCATAAATATATCAGCCGTGTGATTCATGTAACGATTTCTGTTAAATTCGTATCCAATAACAATTCTTCTAACCTCTGGGCGTATTCGCCTCTCGACTCTTTTAGGATATGGCACAGTTTATGTCTATCTGATGTATGACATAAGATAATTGGTATGCATTTTGAGATAATACAATTGACTCCAACGCTGGATATACTATTTTGGGGTTAAAATAATATCCAAAAATTCAGTTTTCTAAAACCGCTGTCCCTTGTCCTTTTTTTTTTACTTTCTCACACATGAAATATAAAGAATTTATAATGATCGAAAAATTCGAATTCGAGACTTTAATGAAACTACGCGTTTCAGACTCTCTGAGCTCGAAAAACACATTTTTGGAAAATGTTTGTTTGTCTGTCTGTGATAAAGATGACTCACACTTTAAGCTAGACGGATGAAGTTTGGTATATGATCTTTGCACGAAATTTGTAGATTTCTACCAAATTTTTAACTAAATCCGTTCAGACGAATCTGTCTGTCCTATTGTATGAATACAGGTTATCACTGTTGCTGCAAAACAAAGAGTTCTAGATGGTTAAAATTCGGAACATGGATTTAACATCTATAGTGTAGACATATATTATCTCTGAGCCAAATCCAACAAGTAGTTGACTTTGATTCAACCACTTGTCTTACAAACTTCTGTACTTTCAGAAACTTGTAAGAGCGATAACTCAAAATTAACCTAATATATCAAATTTGATACATGATTTTCTGATCTCAAATATAGTTCTGTATCACATTTTGGTTTCAGTTGGTTGAGGGAAATTGCATCAAAAATATAAATTCACCTTTATTCGTGAGTATGCGAGAAAGTTTTAGGGAGACAACAACCTCTGGTTATCTCTCATATTTTTTGAATAGCCTCTTTCATTTTGAGCTGCCCTCCTATCGTCATATATTCCAACTATTCATCTGCGCAAAGATATTTTTATTAATTATATTAAAAGTTTTGATCTGGTTGTAAGTCAAAAACTCGAATTCAGTAGCATTTCCAGAATTAAATTTTTATTCTAGTTTTAGTAATAACGTTGTTTCAGCGTTAAAATGAATGAAAGGAGAATTGAAGTAATTTCGTCTTCAATTTTGAAGAAAGCAGCAACATCTCGTCGTGATAATGTCATAATTAAAATTTATCAAAGTTCACAGTCTTTTACAACAAGGTTCTATGAATCATAATTACAAACTGACTACTCCGACTCATCCGAAGGCACACGGAAAAACTTGAATGACCGGACCGCCACGACAGTAACACTGGCGAGAACTGTTGTGGAACTTTAAGGGCCATCACCGGCCACGGTAAAACTCTTCCCTAAGGATCGATGGGAGGTGCCATACCCCTATCTTTTCGTGTACTCACAAGGGTGGCGAGAACGAACCAACCACCATGCCGGAAACTTCTCATCCTCAATGACGAGGTGCCCCCTTCGCCATTGGACGAAGTTTATATGAAGACAAATATATATTCCTATGATTGCAACTGTGTTAAATTCACAGCGTTATTTGTTGTCAATGGAGGCTTCATACGAAATGGTTTTGAAAACATTTTGATGGTAACTTCCGAGTTTACATATTTTTCAATTCTATTTGCTACAAGGAGAAACAAAATCCAATTACATCTCATTTCATTTCAATCCATTATATTTTTCACATCAGGCATTATTACATTATTTTAGCATCTCATCCATTGCGCTCTTTCAGAGGTATGTCTACTTGAAGTAGTAAACCCCTGATTTGTCTCATTAGGTTTTTTTAGTTATTGTGCTCACACAAACATGGAGAAATGAGCAGACAGATTGACTACCATCGATTGCTAAAACAGATGGGGGATGCACATTTCCAGTTCTGGTGTCGAGTAGAAGAATGAAGAATAGAAAAATGACACGAAGACAACACGTTGACAGATTTCTCCAAAATTTTTATAGATCTATTATTAAAGTGATGAAACAATATACCAGATTTCATTCATCTATCTCGTTCCACTTTTGAGTGACAGCGTTCATGTAAAGACAGGTATGGTTCTAGGAATAAACTTGTTCGGAATCACGGATGTCTAAAATACTCAAATTCATCAAACATTTTGAGATCGAATTTTTAAAAGAGAACTTTTTTCTTTTCACAATTCGCATGAGAGTAAATCCCCTTTTTAACATAACATTTGTGAACCCTTTGTTGTTATTTTTATGAAGAACATGTTTACTCATATAAGTAACCACTCAAAAAGATATAACTAATAGACTCAAAAGTACATAGAAAGGCTATAAAGAAATGCACCACCAAATGATTCTGAGGACTGTTGAAAGAGCACTTTGAAATCAAGAAATCAAGAAAGCAGTTACGTTGCTCAAAGATCATTTGGTGGTATTTAGACTAAAGCGGCGGTCCAACGACCTGCGACCTCACGGATTTGGTCATAAATCTGACATCCAACCCACTAGGGGACCACACTCCCCCATCGCCCGCGGTACGCCTGTAGTACGCCTGTAGTTTCCCGCAAAATGTCGGTAGATGGATAAACATCAAAGAGCCGGAAAAGTTTTTTGGGCTATGGGGGGGAAGGGAGTCAAAGAAACTGAGGGCTTTGAGCGGTCGAAAGGGGAACGCGTGCCGTCTGAAGATTTCTCTGGTCGTGGGTCCGCTGCCACAGGCGGGGGTGGCACCACGAAGGAAGGGTGACAGTTTTATGACCACATCTGTGAAGACCATCCGGCCGTTGGACCGCGGCTTAAATATTGCTCAAAGACAGGGTGATTACAATTAAAATAGAGATGTTTAGAATTACAAAAAAACAATATCTGGGACAAAAGCAACGACATTTTTTGCATTTGTTAATGAAACAACAAATCAAGGTACAAAAAAAAATGTCCAGATTTTCGATAACAGAAGCAAAAGTACAGAAACAAAAATAGAGCAACCAAACTAAGCAATAAAGTGAACATAGAAACTAAAAAGTAGGAAAAGATTTGACTCATTTTTAATAGATATCTTAACACAAAAATGCTTTTACACTTGCATGTATTTTGCATTTGCAATATGTTTTTTGGCAACGAAAGTTGTATAAATAGGAATGATGCCATTTTTTTCTGCCTATCCTAAATCTTAATATAATATTTGGGTGCGGAGTTATTTGTGTTTTCCGCGCATGTGGATAAATGAGCAGATTCAAAGATCCGAACAAGGCTGCGCATCCAACAGATCGGGAGGACACATTCTGCATCGATTGCGTCATTTTCGAAATAACCGTCATTAAAACACGTCCGAAAGATAATATATTTTGTAAAATAATTCATTATATGAACAGTTATAAAAATAAGCTTAGAATTGCGAAGTTCAACCATTTGAAGTGAAAACGTAAAAAATTGAATGAAATACAAAACGTAAAATAGAATTAGTTCATTCAATTTTGATCATGGAACTCTCCTTTAGTGAATTTTAGAGCCTATTTTTCTTTCAGACTTCAGTTTAGAGGTCCAATTTTGCGCCTGGGGGAAAATGTGCAGCAGGTTCCCTCCCCCCCCCCTCCCCTTTACGAATCGATTTTCCATAGTATGAATAACTGGCAATAATATGGTGTTTTGTAAATAAGAAGTAAAAAAAAAAAAAATGTTTGGATGGACCAGTTGGCCCATCCACCCCTCTTGTGAGCTGTAATGTGAAGAGATTAGACAGACTACGTTCTGAGTTGACATGAAAGGGAGGCGTCAGCCCTAATGATATTCAAAAGCTGAAATTCTCTCAGTTATAAAACCATCAAAGTTGTTATTGTTGCTGATACATTCGTGTTTATTAAACCACTGATCTTTTCAACGCACGTCTTTCACTTACAGCTACGAAATAGCATTGTCTCTGAGCTATGGCTTCCTCTGCAATGATGCAATGCATGCCTTTTCTTGAATAATGATTACCTATATATCAATCCATTTCAGATGGATAAAGATAATATTCAGGACTATTTCATTCCTATTGAGTGATGATGCTCGTATTTAATTTTTCTAGCACTCAACTAAAGTACAATTCGTTGACCCGATTTCCAGAAAAGCAGAATTTTATTTTGAAATACTTGGTTAAAAACTCTGCATTGTAAAATAAAGATTTGAAAGTCATCGTGAATCGAAAACATGCAAATGCTGATTAATTTTCCCTAAGTAGATTTAACGTGACATAGCCTTCTAAAATACCTTCTGAGCATTTGATATTCTCTGATTTTTTTTCAGTATCATTGTTTTTTTTCCCGAAATAAAAACAATGATACAATTTTCACTTAGATGATAAAAATTCAGCCACTGCGCACTAAAAACTCGCTCTGTCGGAAATGCTGATTTACTTGCTTCAAATAGAATTATTTAAGATCTTTGTTTTTTTTATTATCTAATGTTTATGACTGTTTGAATTTTCGCCAACAAATCAATTTTTATGACTTTATGCGTTAAATTTGAAAAATGGAATGCTAAAGTAAAAAAAAAACCATTTTCATCTTTTCGTTTAAAAACGGTTTGTGATTTGGTAATTTCATTATATGTGTTATTATGTTTATATAACCCGTTTGTTGACAATTTTCATCAATATCTATTTTTACTTAAATCTCTGACAACTGAACTACTGACATAAAAATAAAATTCTGTAAGCTGAATAAATAAGTGATAAATTTATATTGTGTCTGCCCAGTATAGGAGAAGTTTTAACCTCAACTGTAGACATTCGAAACGTCAAGAGTCTCACACAACGCAAACTGATTCTCACGTAGGAATGGTATTCACTTTTTAAATAGCTTTCCTTCGTATTTTTAGGTATTCTTTCACGAAAATGAGACTAAAAAAAACTAAATAAACACTTATGCAGTGCAACCTAGAATTAATGGACACATTACAAAATAATGTAAAAAAATAATAATAATAGCTTAAAGCAGTGGCGTCCTTCTGTTTCACGTATTACTTATAAGGTTCCTAAAATTTGTTTCATAGCATTTTTTATTCCTAAAGTGCTATAGATGTCGCTAATTATGGCCTAATGAAAACTGTGGTAGAAAATTTCAATATGAAGTCATAAAATCTGTTCTTCAGATTTAATTTCCTTGGAGATTTTAGTGTACAGTATGTAATACATCGTGTATATCAAATGCTTTGTATAGTTCGCAACATTTAAAGCAGCGTATCGCATCTGTTATTTAATCTATAATACATACAATCGAACATGGCTTGCATACGATAGGTTCTTCCAAGGAATCCGATATCGGGATATATTAGCTTTAGTAATTTTATTCCAAGTGAGTAAAGAAATTTTAATCTAGTTTCGGCACAGCTTATCTAGAGAAAGGATATCTCGGGCCAGAATAATATTTCTCTAAAAAAATTACAAAAAATATAATTAAAGCTTAAAATATGATATAGTTGGTGCACGCTTGCTATGTTAGATAGTGCGGCATTTGGCTCGACTGTACATTCCAAGCGCAGTTACGTTTGTCATGTGACTCTAATATTACAAGAATTGACTGCATTAGGAACTATTTTATATACTCCAGATCCACTATTGCTAACTAAACCTAAACGTGTGCAAGTTGCTTTGCGGATTTTACTCCATTCTAATGATTGCTCAACAGATTATTTGCATTGCATTTATTTATTTTGAAAAAGTGTGGAATGGTCATTTGTTCTGAAATTTTTTTCAACTCCTGAATGCATTGAGTTTAAGGTAATCAGATCACCATGCGTTGTGATTATGCATAGACTCAGAGGTGACAAATTATTTTAGCATGAACCATCTCCATACAATTTGCTAAAAAAAATGGGTCAATTTGTAAACAACATTTCATTTGTTATGCTTCATTTTTAGAAATTTATATTAAAATATTAAGTCTACTTCGTTACTTCTTTTTTTCTGAAGAAAATCTTAAAATATGTAGTTTCATCATTAAATATTTTTAAATAGAATTAAAACCTACCTATGAATGATTCAGAAAATAAAGTGTGGGGTTCTTCCAGAAAAAGATAAAACAGAGATAAAGAGAAATTTTCTATAACACATAATAACTAAACGCATTACTGCAATCACGAGCAGCGTATAACAGATGAAGTTTATTCAAATATGTGTTATTTTCAGTAGTCTTTTTATTTATCCATTTCAATACATTCGGAAATTTTCGTTAGAAGCGCATATTAAACTTGATATTTCTTACTTTCAACGCACATCTTTCCTTAAGGTGAAGATCGTGTCATTTGTGTTTTAATGATTGCTTAATGAGTTTGACATTTTTTACACTGTTGTCTCTTCAATATTAATATTTTATTTTGTAATATTTTCCAAAATAACCATCAGTTAATCGAATTACATTTTGATTCCATCCGAGTCGCTGTGCTTGATAATCATTTAGAGAAGAGTTGAAATATTCCACAATATTTAAGTAAACGCATTGCAAATTAAAAATGAAAATGGATTCAATGCTTAAAATAGGATCATTTCTGTTTTCATTATATTAATGAAAGCGCGTTTTTAAAAAATTGTAATTATTAAATTTATTTAGACTATTCATTATTCTCGAAAACTCCTCGTTTTCATCTTTAGTGCATGACTAAAGCAGAAGGGACAGCCACAAACTGTTCATTGGATTCCGTTCTTAAATTTGAAATAAATGCTTCGGATGTTCACAAATGTCTCTCACAAGCAAATAATAATATACAGTTTCTCGACATTTAACTTTCTAAATTAGAAATGAAAAAAAAGCTCATTTTAGATTCTCACATGCGCATCTGAAGCGACCAAACGGAAATATCCATTCTTCGTCTCGGATCACAAAAGCGACTCGGATTGGAATGAAATATTTCGGATTTTTTTCTTCATATTTCATATTCTTGAGCAAATGAGTTTATATTTTTTTATTCTTAATAATTTTAATACTTGTTTTATAGGACATCATATTTTTGAGATATATTTCCTAACTATCTGCTCTAAATTTACAGTACTCTCAGTATGAATACCTTAGGTATATTTTCTGCATTCTGTTGCAATATAAAATCACTCAAAATGCGCTTGATTGTCACGAAATGCGAACTTATACCTGATTTACTATATCCGGGGAGGATTTGAGAGACAGAAGATTTTTTATTAAATGACTTTGGATTTTTTTCCCCCTCAAATTTCAAATACAATACAATATATTTAATATATACAAATACAATATATTTAAATATACATAAAAGTATTATGTTATATTTTTAATAAATATTTGGAAGATTTTGATTTTTTAATATATCTTTTAAGATTAAAATCAAAGCTTTTAAAACTAAAAATGATTTATATGTCATTTGACGCATTTTTCTACAATGTGTAAACATTTTTTGAGCTTTTGTTTTATGCTTCATTGCTCTTTATGCTGTGCATTTGATTTTAATGGTGCGTCATACAACACTGTTAATTGTTTTTTTTTATTATCATTCTCAAATAAAGAAATAAATATTAAAATGAAATGAATCTAATGTGAATCAGCGAGAAGGAAGAACAGAATTTTCAATTCGATTTAGTCAAGTTGGAACATTTTCTTTCCTACACCCATTCAAATTTCAAACTTTTATACCCAATGTTTAGATTTACGTTTAATGAATCGATTTATAAAATCAAAAAAGAGTCTTTTGGACACGTTTTATTCTTTTTCCTACCAATTCATTTAATGCTTGAAAAAATTATTTTCTGAATCATTTTTCTTTTGAATTTTATTATATAAATAAAGTAGTCTCCTCCATATGGACAAAGTGATTGAATGAACTTGAAAAAAATGAAATAATAGAAACATCAATATATATATATATTTCACATTCTTTATCTTATCTTTTTTTAACTTAAAAAAATTCTTGCACAACTTTATTGTCTACGAATTTTGTTCATTTTTTATTCAACCTTTTTCCATTCCTTGCTTTTAGATTTTAACCTCTATCCTATCAATAAATTTAGTCATCAAATTTGTAAGCGTTTTATAAGGTCGTCAACTTAGATAAAACGAAATGCAGATATATTCATAGATGATCAGTTTATGTATAATGTGTGATAGGTATTTCACAAACGTACATAGAAGCTATACCCCTAGATAAATAATTAAAGCCTTTTTTTTCAATCCTTTATTATTTTCAATAGACAATTCACTTTTGTTTTGTAGCACCAAGTAATACGTCTGATTCGTTATCCGATTCCGTTATCTGGCTGCTTTTTGCTGGGGAAATTTTAAAAAAAAATCCTTTATTATTTTCAGTAGACAATTCACTTTTGTTTTGAAGCACCAAGTAATACGTCTGATTCGTTATCCGATTCCGTTATCTGGCCGCTTTTTGCTGGAGAAATCATCATCCTAAATAACACTTTCAGAGGCCTGATGAAACTCTTCACGGGGAGAAAAGCGGCACTCCTGACTCAGATAAATCTTCATCATTCGGCCTTAAAAAAACGGAAACCTTGACCCAGTAGGCAGAAAAATGTGGCATTGTGAAGTTCGGTTTCGAAGTTCCACATGGAGGTTTCGTTTTGCCACCGAAATCCAAATACGGATGCAGCAGGCAGATTCCGCTACAGAGAACGGGTTCTTTTCAATAGCGAGTTGGAAAATTTCTCCTCCCATTTTTTATAGCACTTAAAACAATCGAGAATGCAGTTGTAAAACAGGTGTGTGTGTCATATACAGGTGCATTTTATAAAAAAAACACCTGTAGGAGAAAGATTTCGATATTTAAAGAATAGAGAATGTATGATAGCCTTCTTTGAAACGTCATATGATTTGTGAAGATTTTTTTATTCCACTGAATGGCATCGCATGCAGATTTAACTTTCGTCTGCACAGCGTACAGAATGACATGAAGCCTGAATGCAATGTCAAATAATAAAATAAAGGTAATCTCGTAAATACATATGAAAACAAAAACCCTTCTTGAAAAGATTAGAAAGATAAATATATATATGATTCCTTTTTTCCTCTTTTTAACTAAAAATTTCATTTTTAGATGCTTAATTATTAAAAATGACTTATTTTTTAGAAAGACAGTTATTAAAAAATATAGCTGCATTAGAAAACGTATTCAAAAGAATGTAATCTTTATCGATTGGGTCAATTGAAACCCTCCGTTGCTATCTAAAGAACAGAAGGTAACTTAGTGCAGGAAAGCGACGCAGCTCTAGAATCCTGTATCCTACATCTTAGCATTTATAGGATTTTAATTTTTTATTGGTATATATTTTTGTTTGATATATATCTTTTATTTGGTATATATCTTTAATTCTGCTTTCAGCAATTTATTTTAAAATCATTTTTATGTTTTGTCTCTTCGATTGTATCTTTTTTATTTCAGAAACTAAGTCGATGTGAATAAGTTGAAAACCATTATCATAATTTGAATTCAAAAACACATTGCTAAATGATTTGAATTCAATGTTTTATACTCTTCGTTGTTGGAAATTCCTTTAAAATAGAATTTGATGAACGATTATTAAATAGACAAATGTTAAACATTCAAATATGTCTTTAAGGCAGTGCTCTAAAAAATTGCTGTTGTCATTTATATTTTTGATTTAGAACCAAGATTTCATTCTTTCAGTTAGCATTTTAGTTAATTTGATTAAATCTACATGTACCATTTCCTTACTCACAGCATTTCTATGAACCCGTATGATGAGAGAAAATTTCTCAATATATTTCTTCTTTGCATTCATAAAATTTTAAATCGATCGCATCTTTCACATATAACATTCATTTTCCTGTCAACTATTTCCCATTTAGGCTCGTTTTGCCAAGCTGTGAAATGAAGGTATTTATCGTAGATTACTATATATCAGGGCAGTTGATATCAGTTGGAAATTGGAAATGATATGTTTTCACATTCTAATTCAGTTAAGATTTTTTTTTTTTTTAATCATTGCTCTGTTACTTAAAAAAGGGATCTTTCAGGCGATTCAATCAAATTTTTTGATGTGCAAAAGTACTACTGAAGATAGGAATCAATAAAAAATGCACGGTGCTCAGGTTTTATCAAAAAATAAATTTAAAAAAATGAAAAGGTGAAATCCTAAAGTTCTCTCGTAAGAATTGTCTTATGTAACAGAATGAAAGTAATTTACAAATCTTAAGCCTTCGATTGGCGTTGTATTTCTGCAACATACCGAAAATTCAAATGATTTGACAGATACAGTTACGCGTATCCGAATGTAATCTACCATAGTTAATAGATGATTTTATGATTTTTTTTTATAGTTAACGCGGCGATTGGATTTCCAATATCTAAACTTTGCAATTTGAATTTGCTACACTGCGGGCGCACGTAAATGTGAAAAAGATTTTAGTGCAAAGTGTTATTTAGTTTTTTTTTGTAACTTTGTAATGTAAGTGTTGCTTGTTGCTGTAGACATTATATAATGCCAAAAGAACGAGAAATAAATAGCATCATGGAAATTCAGTACATTTGAAATGTATTATGTGGATATGCAACATACGGTTGTTTTATTTTCCGATAGCTGTAAGTCAATATTATATTTTTTAACTATTTTTCCTAAGCTTTATAGACCCTAATATAATTTTAAAATATATTTTAAATCAATACCGAAATTCACACATTTAATTTTTAATATATACAATAACAGTTGTCTACAGCTACATGAATGAACATTCAACGACATAAATGAATGACTGCAACGACATTTATTTTTAAACAATATTTAATGTTGAGAATCAGCATTATAATATAGCATTCATTAATATAGTGATGCCTTTGCTCATCAGTATGCGTTCTGCCTTGCACATAGCTTAAAAAATAGGAGAAACGTGTTTAAAAAAATGTAAATATATTTTATATCGATTTCATTAATCCCAAATCAAACCTCAAGTCAAGTGAAACCATTCAGATCGAATTTGAAAATTATTTCTTTGAAAGCTTCCTAAAAACAGTAGAGAAGTCAAGAAGAACTATTATAGTATATATTATGAGTTTAATTTCTGACGATTATACTGAAATGGTCTAAAATATCTGAATACAATAACGTACCTTTTACCAATACCCTTTTAACGAGGCGAAAACATCGAAATTGTAAAGTTTCCTCGTTTCCCTCACATGGTAATTAGCATTCTGGCCAGATGTAATGTCACCCGTTTTCCCACACATAGTTAAGTGCCTACGGACCGCCAGAAGTGAATATTTTCACTAGTAAAGTCATTGTGTTTGGTTATTTGTTGTATCCAGATAAAGAGCCACAGATGTGTATCTCGTCATTTGAAATAGATCCACCATATCTTCAAGGGAGAAGAACGTCAAAACATCCAGATGTAAATTTTTTTTCCCTTATGAAGAGATTTTTCAAATCACCAAGAAACAATCCCTCACCAGCAACCGTTGTCATTAAGTGTCGAACTCAGGTGGACTTCAGCGCTGTTAGCTGTGAATTTATTGTAATTAACATGTGTTCGGAAGGGGTCAGCAGCAAAGATGGATCATTAACAGACATTCAAACGATCGACTTGAGACCATTGAGGAAGCATTGCTCAGCAGCTATTGGGTGATAGGGAACTCAAGTTCACCGATGAGAAAATTAAAGGCGAAGATTTGAAGGAAATAAAATGCGGTATTTTTGTTGAGAGAAGAATGAGAAAAGGGGAGAGCTGTGAGAGACTTCGAAGGAGAATTCGGAGAGACGTCGGTGCCCGAAGAAGTTGTTCCTGATCTTGGTAGAAGCTCCGTGTGATTCGGGCTTCTGTATTAAGATCCACTCGATAAAGATCGGTGGATTTTGGGAGTGGCTCCTGGAGTAGCCGTTTTGAGGTAAACAGCCTGTTAGCGTTTATTTTGGTGTCTACTTTCCGATTTGATCAAAGAACTATTTCATGATTAAACTTTTAACTGTTGTGTGAATTTTGCACATAATATTGGCCTAGATGAGGACAAGTTGGTTTTGTACAGATATAAGAATGTCATTAAAGAAACTGTTTGTTTACGTTACTCTCTTATTTGATCCTTCTGGATCAATATATTACAAGTCACGTACATCACGATAAATAATTCCGCATGATGATTTAGACGCTGTTTACATGCGAACAATAGAGCTGACATTTTCAAGAAAGTTATAATTTTGAAGAATGCTTGAACTTGTATAAATTTTCCCGACAACTCACTGTTGTGATATATTTCTGCGGAAAGCGTAGCAATGGTTACTCAGGTTATGAACCAAGAGCGTCGTTTGCTTCGAAATTTTGTAATTTTTGCTTTGGAAAACGTTCTTTGTATAAACTTTGTCTCTGTTTGTATATGAACAATAGGGCTGACATTTTCAAGAAAGTAATATCTCGCTTGCACTATGTATGGCTGCATGATTGAGGCATGCTCGAACTTACTGACAATGATATTTCATCGTACAGAAAGTCGCAAAGAATGATCATGTTATGAATCAAGAACGTCATTCGTTTTAATACTTCGCTTTAGAATGGTCCCTTGAAGAACGTATTGAAGAGGTTTTACCTATGTGGTCAAATCGATTTCACAAAGGAATGTTAATACGGGAGTCATTTAAATGCGGAATACTTCATAACGAACGAGACTTCACGCATTTTGTTCTTGGAACGAAAGAGTTTAGTTAATAGTTCGAAATAAATATAGTACTTCGTTGCTATTTATGCGTCCTCATAAATTTATTACAAAGAGAATATAAATAAAATGAATTGCCCTCCTTGATGTCTCAATTTGCAATCAGATGAGATACGTGCGAAATTTCTGTACTGACATATTTAAAGTGAAGGTTCTTCGAGTCGCTTTCTAATCCACAGTTCTGAAAACAACGTTTGCATGGAAAACACGTTTCACTTTTATTAGATGAATCAGCTTATGAATAGGATCAGCGGCAGTTAAATTAAAGAGAAATGAACTGAACTTTTTGAATTTAAAAGAGATATTAAATTCAAGGACATAGAAGGTAACGAGTTTTGCGAATAATATATATATTTCTTCTTTTGGGGAGGTGGAGATTATTCTCATTCGCTTCTGTTAAAATACTCTAAAGATATTTAATTAGGAATTAAAAAAGTGTTGAATCTAAAAAGGTTACTTTAAGTATTTATTGTTTTTCCTTTTATTTATTAATGTGTCATCTTTTTTTTAAAAAAAAATTTGCAATTATGACATTATTAGCAGAAGCATGGAGTGTGAAATATGACTTGACCATTACGGATGAAAACACAATGGGGAGTACTTAGATGGAAGTGAAACGTAATTTATTTTCACTAAATGAAAAATCATAGTGATCCCGTGGACTCATGACTTGATCTCTACAAATATGAAGGTAAATCAATAAATATCTGGTCAAAGTTTTTATAAATTCTTAAAACATCTCCACAAAATTTGCCAAGCCAACCTTCAACGTAGTCAGTCAAACCTGATTTTCGTTGCAACTCATCCGTTCTAGTATAATCTTTCCGATACCTTCAGAAAAAAGCAAAGGTTTTACGTTTGAACTGTAAACCTGCCGATCGGAAAAATGCCTCTTGAATGTACTTATCAGTCTATCGAAGATGAGTTCATGGCCATTTATATTCAAACACAGATAACCAGATGATAATCTGAGTTGGCGACCATTTGAAGAATGCTGCAATAATTCGTAATGCTGGTTTTAAGGACCAGGGATGATGTGGGTTGCGTTGGCACTGTTAAACAAACAAACAAAAAAAAAACACCTTTTAGCTACAAACCTTGACCTCATTTTTGACTTTCAAGCTTCAACTTGTTGCAACGTATATTTATTATAAAGATCTCTGTTTACCGTTAACTCTTTTACATGGTCCAGGATCAGCTTTTGTGAGTTCCAAAAATATGAGCGTTACTTATGCTGCTGAGAATGGAATCTTCGATTTATTTGTCTTTGAGTTTCCATTTCACGCTTTAGTATTTCGTCTTTAGTTTGGAGTGGTGCATCCATGTTTCATTTGTAATGATGGTTCGCTTCTAAGAAGTTCTACCTTGATTAGAATGACGCTTTAGAAAGTACAGACAGATTTTTTTCACGACTGAGCGTTAGAAAGTTCACTGAGAAGATTTAGAACGCACATTGCACATACTTTATCAAAATGGACCCTGCTTTATCTACGAGTCTGTATGCAGAAGCATGACTCATGTACATTTTCTATTTCATTAATAGCCACTCGTAAGTTATTTAGAATCAAAACATCATCTTGATCATTATTGTCATCAGTAGTAGATGTGGCCAGACGTCCTTAGCGCTTCGTGTACTCCTTTTGAACAGTTCCCTTGCTTAAACACTTCGCCGATGTAAAAATTCCTCTCTTATTGTACGAAAAGGTCTTTTATAAATTTCAACCCCTGGTTCTATTTAAAACCATGAAAATGGAATACAGGAAACTATTTATTCTTTTGGTGTAAATAGAGAGTGGTATGTTTGCTTCACAATAGTGCATAGAAGGAGATAATGTTGAAACTTACCAAAATCGAGCAAGCAAAGCCATGAGCCAATCTACAGACCATTAGAAAAAAGGCATAGATATTGGCTTCGTCACTTTTAAGGCTTTAGATCAGGTTAAGTTGCTTCATTAGATACACTTCCCACTTTAAAGCAACTCGGGAAAGCAAATGATGAGGATGGTGACATAAAGAGTCCTCGTGTTTTCTTTGAAACACAAATGATGCTTCTATTAACATGTTTTTTTATTTATAGTTTTAGGAGAAAAGAAAAAAGAATCGTTTTTTAAATGAATCTTTCATTGGCTCTTCAGTTTTCAGAAATTTGCTTTTTATTCAAAATGTAAGGCGAAATGAGACATGGAAATCAAATGCAGTTTTTATATTTTACATATTGCTTAGTGAAATGAGCTCTTCATTTGTTATCTCTAATTTATTCTGTATTTTGTAATAAATTTCTGCAAAATTTTTCTGGATTTAGGATTGATGTGGAAAGTCTTTGTTTTAGCAATATGTTCGTCAAAGTCAATGAACAAAGAATCAAAATGATTTTTAGACACAGGACACACGTGACGATGTTTTATTTTATTATTTGGGATGTTCATTTCTGAATGAATTCCGTATAAAAAATTTTAAAAATTTGCAAATTCAATACATTTGCCCTTATTCAAAATTATTATTTTTTATTAAAGGAAATCATTTATTCATTTGCTCCTAACATTCATTCATTTCCTTTCCACCGAACGGTGTAAAGTAAATGAATGAATGTTATGAATTAATGTTAAACGGTGCTTCAAATATTTGGAATCACTGCTTTCTGGAAGTTTGTGCTTCACTCAGCAGGTTCTGAGATTCACCGGCTAATTGTTCAAAATACTGCCGTTTCTTTTGAAAACGGTGATTGTAAAGGCAGTATTGATAACGCATCACAGGCAAGAGCAAAAATCGAACGTTATCAGTTTCCAAAGAACTAACAGTACATGCATTCGTAGATTTTCGATAATCGATTGATTTTCATGTG
Organism: Argiope bruennichi; assembly: GCF_947563725.1. Lineage (NCBI taxonomy): Eukaryota > Metazoa > Arthropoda > Arachnida > Araneae > Araneidae > Argiope > Argiope bruennichi. The sequence continues at coordinate 136,191,621 of NC_079156.1, read as the reverse complement.
CAGCATGTGTTGCTAAACTCTAAATATGTGCGTCAACATTTTAAGAACCGACGGCGTTTAGAGCTTTCGCTATCAAAATCGCTGACCATTATAAATGGTTTTTAAAAACCTGCATTCCTTATCGATTTATAATAAATGTTATCCAGAAATTTTTTTAAAAAAATGTACTCAGCAATGGAAATGATGTACAGATAAAATAAAAACAATAGACAAAAAATATTTTACCAAGTTCAAAGAATGGAAATTTCATTTGTAAGAGCCTGGGTAGTATTATGCTTACAACAAAAAAAAGTTCATTACTTTCTCGAATGCGGAATGTCTTAAAGTATTTTAATAAATGAAATTTAACTCGAATTTTTCATAAATTTTCACGAATTTTACGCTTTAGAAATTTTTTTAACCATTTTCAGAATTATATCTGTCTGTGAATACAATAATTAAAAATCCAAGGAGCTAGACAAGTGAAATGATTCGAAATTCATAAATGGAAAGTCTTTGGGCTAGCCTATTCCATGTCTTATGAGCGATAATTATTAAATCTTTCTAAAGGGTTGAAATGTAACGTGTGGTTTTATCTCCTAAGACTGTTGAATTTAAATGAAATTTTAAACGAAATACATCTTCGAATTGACAGGATGTCTGACTACTTACTCCTGCACTTGCAAACACGATAATTCAAGGACAAATAATGAGACAAACTTAATTCTGTACGTGGTCATGGTATCAGAATTTTAAACCAGTGTTAAATTTTGTATTCAATTGACCAAAGAAACTACGACTCATTGTATACTCAACTCACAAACTGCGATTCTTTTAAGAGAAGGCGATTTTCGATACGAAGGCGCCATGTTCTAAACCTGTAATAAAATTCCTCGGATTTCTTCTGTACGAAAGATTGCAAACCTATCATTTACGGCTAGTATTCTTTATTTTACTATGCACTACCATCTTTCTTCTTCTTCTTCTTTTTAATACAGCATGTCTTAATACACTATTTTATAACTGTAAAAAATTGATTATCTTCTCTTATTCTTGAATATTACAAGTATAGTTTGGACCTTAAGCAAAAAAGACCGGGTTATTAAGGTTTAATCCATTTGTACGAATTGTATCTAATTTTATATCGAAAACTAATGTTTTTGAAAAAAAAAATTCGGAAATGTTATTTCACAATAAAAGTATATTAGATTCTAAAATGGCTAATCAAAGGAAAATTCCAGTTAATGAATTGGAAACGGAGATCCCAATAAAAACAAGTAAATGGTTAACCCCTTCACTGATTTATTTACTTTACCATGAAATGAGATGAATTCTTCACTTTTGGAATGTTTCCACATTTTGATACATTTAAGAATGTATAGAGAGAGAGCCCTTGAGAAATTTATTCATTCTTCGTAATTTTTGTATTGCATTATAACAATTATGAATAGCTTAGCGATTGTTTAAAAGTGTAAAAATGAGATAAATCGATTCATGGCGTATGAGCAAACCGGTTAAGAGGTTAATAATAATCACAAATATTTGTAGCATATCTGTGAACAAAAGATTATATTACATTCACGTGTTAAAGTAAGTACGCATCCAACATCCAAAAACACCGATAAAGAGACATTTTGCACTTTAAAAATTCTTTTGGAGCTGTGAATTTAGGTAATACTAAGTGAACACCCATTCACTACATTATGCATCAGAAATGGAAAGAGATAAGTCTTCATTTTTTTATTACTGCAATTGACAAGCTTGAATTTTTTAGCGAATTTCTTTTGTTTTATTAAGAATTTTTGAGAAAAAAAAATCACTTTCTGAACCTTTTTACTTAGTCTATGTTAAATTTACTTAATAAATTTCGACAAAACTTCAAATGAAAAGAAAATTCTCATGAAATAAATGAATTCATAGAACTCCTTTGAGTCAACTAACAAATATAATTTTTTACAGTCTAGGTGATTTTGCTGAATGTAAAATATTTATTGACAGTATTCGATAATTGATAAAAAAAAATCACATAGACATTTGTCATTGTGACAACCGCTGGTATTTGGAATCACATGACAACCCTTACGTTACAATTTGCCTTGATAGCTTCTATCTGATATCTGATAGACCTGATACCCACCGTTTGCCTGATAGCTGTGACATTCATCTGGCAAATCAGTCAACTTTTCAGTCTAAATCACCTGCCCGATTCCGTCATCGACATTTACGCAAGAGATAATGAATCCTATTTTAGCTTTGTATTTTTTTTTAAAAATTGCATGTTTTTTTTTTATAATTTATAATTTTTTTTTAACAAAGAAGAATCATATTTAAATGCATTTTCTGAACATTGTTACTTAGGCGAATGTTTAGGAAGATCTCCTTGATTTCTAAAATTTAATTATTCAAATTTGGGAAATATTGATATGAATTGAAAAGAATATATTTCTTGTGGATAATATAACTCATTATTATTCATGTATTAACAAACCTATTAAACAATCCGAAAAGAGGAAAATTCATGAAAAAGGTACCAGAAGTTTCTTCCCATTCACTATTAGGGAGATTGTTCTGCTTAATATGAAAAGAATTGCCAAGCGATAGAACATGAGTTTTCTCTTATATGTGTGATCGAAGGCGAAGCATAGAGAAAGGATTTAATTTAGAGAAAGGATTGGCAACAAACGTATCTTCGAATAATAAATACTCGACATTCAAATTTTTCAATAAGTGTTTGAAATTAATATATCATGTAATCTATCCAACTTCATTAACACGTCTCAAGCATTGAATGGATAAAAAAGTACGAATTTCTGATTTCAAAATTTTCTCTCGTTTAGTATTGCCAACTTTAATTTGATCCATATAAAAGATGTATATCGTTATTTTTCAGTTTCTTCAAATTTGTTTGATTAAATTCAGTTTTTATAGTTACAAAATAGCTGGCGCATGATTTAAAAAAAACATTACAACATACTTATTATAAAGTTTCAATTCAATTTATTGTCTCCGTATTTAAAAAAAAGCACAGTCATCAACCCGACGGCGATGGTCTATTCTTTTGTTCACAAATATTAAGAACAACTTTTTATCCCTCTGCTATTTCTTCCTCCAGTTTCCTAAGAGTTGTTTTATGATTACGAAAGAGAAGGCAAGAGAAGAAGGGGCGGGGATTTCCAAAAAGGTGACGTAATCATTGTTTAAATAGAAATCGAAACTAAAGATTGAAAAAAGATGTTTAGATACCTACAGTTTCTAAACATTCCAACGATCGAAAAACTTTACTTTGAAAATGGCAATAGATAGTATTCCTGAACAATATCTGCTTAAAAAATCTGTATTCTGAAATTTAATTTTCAGATTCTCTAATTTTTTATTTGTGATTTTTGCCGGTGTTCTCTTGTTTATTAGGTATAGGTACAACTATTAAAGTGTTGAGGCTTCCTCTTCTTGTCAACAGCCGACCACCCCACCACCACTCAACGTAACAATACCGACAGGATTTGTTGTGGCCGACTGCTATCTCCAGCATAGTTCGTCCATAACACTGAGAGATTTACGAAACTGATATCTTCTTTGAGGCATTTAGCCTCTCTCCACAAAGTGGTGAAACACTGACCTTCTTCTTCATCTTCGTGTTCACCTATCTCCCTATTAAACCAGGAACAGGCCGTCACTTGAAGAAAATCTCCTTGAAATTCTCAATATTTCTCCAAATTCTCGTTCCACAACAACAGAAATGCAAACACTTTCAAATTTTCAAACAGTTGGTTAAAAATTGACAATTTTTAACATCATGTCCTTCAGAGTTTTTTATTATCTGGTACTCCTCTTTTATTATCAGTACTGTACTTATGTCGTCATTTTCAACTTTCAGATTCCTTCTTAGTTCCGAGATTTCTGCGCATTCCTTTAAGTAATGGTCAACAGTACCGATTCTTCCACAGATGCATTTATTTTCCTGCATTTTTCCAAATCTTTGGAAATATGCCGGAAACATCCCATGCCCTGATATAATTTGGATTGCCGATGGATTTCGTCTTCTTATTTTTATTCCTGGGTTAGGAATAAAGTCGTAAGCTACTTTTCCCTTTTTTTTTGTACATATATCATCTTTTAAACCACTGCAGTCTTATTTCTTCTCTTAATTCTCATTTTAAGACACCATTTGATTTCGGGACAATTATATCAACACTCTCTTTCTGTGCCGCCAACATTGCACATTGATCCAAATTGTTGAAGCTGATGTCTTTCTGAAGTCTTATAATGTCTCTTAAGCAAAACGGCCACGAATTGGCCCACCATACCAACAGGAGGTAGTTGAACACACGGTGGAATATTTAATTTGCATATACAAGTCCACGATTTTTTTAATTACAAATTCAAAACGGCTGTATCATGTTTGGAATGAGGAGAGCCGATATATTTTTCTTACGAAATATTTTGATACTTGATATATTTTTCTTACGGCTCTAAATTACGAAAAGTTGTCAAATTTTCCTCTTGAAAAAAAAAAAGGAACGAAATTGTAGTAAATTAAACCAAACCCCAAATTCACTTGTGTAAAGCAATTAAAAAACACTATTTTTAATATCCTTATCGTTCAAAGCTGCAGCTGAAGGTTCATGGACTCGGATATTTCAATTTAGGAGGCGGTAAACTGCTCGTGAAATTTCCTCTCATAGTAACATTAGCAAAGTTGAACAGTATTTAAGAATAATTTTAACGTTACTTTCCTTTTCGTTTCTTACTCGTAAATACATCAAGGATTTAATCGAAACTAATAAATACCATTTGGCACAATTGTATTACAGAAGGTATATGATTTGACATTACCAATAACTGATATGGAACTGTGTCTACGCAATTTAGGATCCTTTCAAGGTTTCATATTTCTGATATCATCATCATGTAACAATAATTTAATTATTATAAGAGATTTTATGGGAAATTCAAGGCATCTATGAACTGCCTACATTGTTACACTGAAAGACAAGTGCCACTTTTTCAAAATGTGTGAAAGAGAGTATCGTTGAAAAAATGCAATAGGATATGCAATAACTATAAAAGAAAGATACAACAGTAATATGAAAAAAATAACGATTCTTAATTCTTAAAATATAAACAAGAACGACAATTTGAGTTACATATTCCCTGACAAATAAACTTCAATAATCTCAAGAATTTTCTGAAGACCGTATGCAAAATGTTAGACAATTATTGAATGCTTACATTGTAATAAATATATTTGTCTGTATTGCAAAACAAATATTTAAAAAAAGGACATCCTGGAAAGTAAAATCAGAAAAGCATATTAAATTTAAAAAAAAACATAAATAATAACAGTATAAATTGTTTATTATCAAAGATAACTAGGTGTGTTAAGCAAGAAAAATAAAATCAATCAAAGGAAAGATTAATATATATATAATTTCCATTAACAATTGTTTTTTGTTTGAACGTCCACCATTTTATGAGATAAGAATTTTCCTTTCTCTCATAACATAGCTGAAATAGTTTTTTAAAATATTAGTCCGAATGCGAATCCGCATACAGTACACTCCCGAGTTTCCGGTTCCCGACTATCCGGCTTAGTTTTATTTTATCATTATTAAATGAGAAAGGCAACGCTTTGCTTTGGTAACATTGCCAAGGTATTGGAAGCGGGCGTCTACTACGATCTTCCTACTGTGGTATGTAAAATACAAGTTTTGACAGGAAAAGAGCAAAATTCTGCTCGTTGTTCATTGTTTCATCAGTGTGCAACGGAACGCAATTGTTGCCGCTGTTCCTGATTATAAGTACATACAGTATTCGTAAATTCTGCACAGTACATACAGTATTCGTAAATTGTTCTTCGGGTATGCTTAATGTTTTTTTAAATGTAACACAATGAAGATTTCAAAATAGGTGATAAACGAAAAAAAGTTGTGATGACTACGGAGAAGAAATTATGCTCTTTACAGCGATTAAACTCTGGTTGGGAAAAAATTCGAGTAGAAATTGAAAAGTGGCGTGTTGCACAAGCTAGTGGAAGCGGAATCAAAATAAGAAAAAACATTCACAGTCTGCTTGGCTTGAGATAAGTTGGCTTGGAGAGCTTCATACTAAATAAGAAGTGAGAAAATACATATTATAATAGCGCCTTTGTATATAAAACCTTTGTCTTCTAGTATTGTTGGGCAAAGAAATGAGGTCATAGAAGTCCGGCCTATCCGGCTTTTTTGCTATTAAGCGTACCCTTCCGACACTTAAGCCGGGTATTCGGGAATGTACTGTATACCTTCCACGGATTCATTCGACTTCTAGTCAAACCTAACGTTATTCACAATGTGCTCACTTTAGTATAAACAACGTTTAAAATATAAATATTGGACAACTGAAGAATGCTATCAGGCTCACAATAATTGAAAACAAATCGATTTGACGTCATCATCAACTGTGCTGTTGGTCGTTAGAAATGTGTTAATTTGTATAATTTTTGAACTTAATCTAGCCACATATTAAAAGTTGGACGGATAAAAACTTTCCAAAATTTAAAAGCATATTTTGAATTTGTTTTGTTAGTGATTATTCCTTCAGATTATTTTTTTAAATTCTATTATTGTTTTTGTTGTGGCTTATCCTCAAAAGATCTTACATATGTCAGATTAGCTCCAGTAGGTTGCTGACCTCCCCCCTCCCCCCCAAAAAAATCTATAATAATAAGGAGATCGGATGATAAGTCTCCCTTAGAAAGTCCGATGCAACACAGAATGTGATCCGGAGAAGTTGGATGGTCGCAGCATTTTTTACAAGTGGCATGGATTTTTTCTACCACTTTTAAAGGAAAGACACTTGAGATGGCCACTTTTTAGTCTAGCCAGAGAAGCCTCTAAGCCACGGTCACATTTGGTTTCCAGCAGAGTGTCAGGGGATGTTCCCGCGTAAAATTGGTGCGCAGGTGGAATACGCCATATTAAGCTGAGTTTAGATCTTTCATTTGAGAATAGTTTTTGATAAGTAAGCGAATAGCCAGTGACCGTTTCATTCTCACTAAACTCTTTGGCCAATCTATCAGCGAGCTCATTTTGCGTGCGATGGAACTCAATGGAAGTGCACATTGTGGTTCTGAGAGATCTTCCTCAGTTTGAGCAGAATAGATAGAATTTCAAGTTCTTTAATCCTTTTAACAATTGTAAATATCTCAAAAGTCTTTTGTGACAAGGAATGGATGCATTAGCAGAGTGAAACTGTGGATGGAGATGAGGAATTTTCATGCTCATTTCCTGATAAGCATGATTTCGCAACAGGATCGGAAGATTTGGGACCAGATTCGGGAAGTATATCTGATGGATTTATTTGGGTGAATGTGATTGCAAATGTATTTTCGCTCGCTAAAGCAAACCTAAGGTCATACGTTTCAACCCTTCTTGAAGGAAAACTGATTTTTTTTCTACATTTCAAAACATTTTTTTCATAATTTATTTTGAGAGGTTGTGAAAAAATTATTTTCCGTCCACACCGCTGAAGCATTTAGTTTTCGAAATACCCTCAGCTTGACTAGCCTGATTTCTCTGAAAGGTGCATATCTAGTTCAATCGAATGGTCGTGCAAAGTTTCAAAATTTGGAAAATATATACTCAAGAATTTTATTGTTTTAAGTTGTTATGCTGACCATCCAGAATAAGTGACTCTATTTGCTATCAGATAAGAGGGAGCTGGGATGGGAAAGTTGAAAGATTGATTTTTCATATTTCAGTTAATCTGAAGATTGAATCGGATCTTCTCTCTCAGCTCCATTCAAGACGGTGGATCATTTTCAAGTTTTATTTAATTATCTTTTAATTTTGTTTGTTAAAAACATCTACAGATTGGCATGAAGATGTAGATTAATTTTTCAGGGAAATTCAATTTAAAACAATTGTATATATATATATATAATTTATAATTTAGTTTCGTTTACAAAATATTTTTAATTTTAGATTGTTTCAATTATAGTTTTAATTATCTAATGCTAATATGCATATATAACCTAATGCTATATATATATATATATATATGTATTCGGCACAATAAATGATCTTTGTATTAAATGAATAATTATGCACTGAATTGCTTTTCCGATTGTGAAGTTTTAAATTTAAAAAAATTATATAGATATTAATTAAACCTATAAAATGAGCCAATGGAAGTTAAAATAATTTAATTAGGTCAGGAGTAATTAAGAAAAAAATTAATCTGGAAAAATATTTTTTACTTCTTTTTAATTTGAAAGTAATTTTTGGAATTCCATTGAAACAATTGAAACATTTTTGAAAAATTTAAATTTATCGAGGGAAGAAAATGAAGAAAAAAAAACAGTGTCGTCTAAAAGGGCCTATAAATATTTTTGTATCTGCCTGGATGCTCGAAAAGAAATCCGATTCTAAAATTGTCGTTCGACGTTTTCAAATGGCATCATAATCTATCCATTGATTTTCAGAAAAAAGAAGTAAAAATTAATTTTGAAATTGATATTTTGTGTTAATTAAATATTATGCCTTTTTCACTATGTCCGCGAACATTATTTAATTTTTGATCGGTCATCCTAAAAATTAAAAGCAAAAAAAGTCTTACCTTCTTGCCGTTGCCAAAGTACAATTCGACATTACTATCAAGTCGGTGACTAACAAAACAAAACATTAATGTACCAAAAATGTACTCTTTAAATCTCTCTAGTCAGAAATGCTTTCCCCAAAGCTTGAATATATCCCATCCTAAATATAGTGTATTAACTCAAAAGAACTGAAAAATGACTGACAATGCTTTAATCTAAATTCTGTCATCTCTCCACACCTGGGTCTTTAGAGCGATCAGAAATAGATGTAAAAATAATTTGCTATCATAATTTTTGATGGTTTAGGTAAAGACAGGTACAATTCACTGGCCTTTTTGTCTGGACATGGTTATCCTACTAAACTTCAAAAGACACGAAGTTTAGAAAAGTGTATTCTGAATATTTAATTTAAATTCATTACATTAATTGAATTTACAGTATGTCTCATTAACATAAATATGTACCTTTAGTCTCAAAAGTGTTAAGCTAAAGAAATAAGATCTTCTGCCATTGCCGCGACAGCTCTGAAATCTATTAAAATTTTGATAAAAAAATATCAAATTGTACCGTTTTTTTAATTTGAATACGATTTTTATATAATGAAAAAGTAATTGCGTAATTAAAAAAAATGCTAACATCGGAAAATTTCACTTTTACGTATTTGCTAGGCACAGGTTCCACATTTACTATACAGGCGATACTTTGCCATCCTACACTACTTACAAAAAGTATAGGATGGCAAACGCAAAATAGTCACGCTTTCGTCTTTTCTTTCCCAATTAATTAAAAGAAAAGAGTAAAATGAGTTCGGTATGTTTAGTGGAATATAAATTCACAAGTACATACACGTAGATGCATGAAAAATAATATTACAAGTCTACGCAGCATGTTGAGCACAAAAGCACGTAAGAAGTAATACCAGCGACATACCATTAGATTAGTAAACGCAAATGGTCAAAGAACTCGCTGATCGAAACTTTTATCCCTCTCAGATGATTGTTACAATTTATGAATGGAATGTTATAAAATAACAAATATTAGGTGCTTGCATGTATCTTGATCATTTTTTTTACTTTAAAAAGGCATTTATTGAGAAAAAAGTGGTACGATATATATCAATCAAAAATTTTCCATCATTTTCTACAACTTTTTCCTATTTTCATAAAATAAATCTTGAAATTGATAGTCTTCGAATTTTTTTGGTCCTCCAGGCCATTCTTTGTCACTGACCTCAAAATGACCACTCTTAAATCGTTGAAACCAAAACCAGCCATTGGGATATGACGGAGCAACATCTCCATAAGTTTCTAAAATTGTCTGATGGGGTTCGGCAGCAAATTTCTTCAAATCAAAAAAAAAAAAAAAAGCAATGAATGTCGAAAATACAATTTGGAGAGTTCCATGAAAAGGGTCTTTATACGCTGAATAATTCAAAAATACTAAATGGAAAACTTTCAAAATGATACCAGTAAAGTAATAGTAAATTGGTAAAATCCAAAACCATTGTCGGTTATTTAGATACTTCGAATGTTTACCAATAGATATCGCTGATTAAAATACACAGTTATCACCTAATATATACTCCATTAATTCTTTATTCACTTTTTGGGGGCTTTTAGCTCACTTTTATGTATTCACACTTTATGGGGCTGCGATGTTTTCTTTTACTTGGCGAAACGTCTTCTGTAGCGGCTGTAGTGCCCCTTTGGGTCTGAGATTCAATATTCTTTTGAAAAGAAATGCCTTTTTTCTCTATACTTAATTTACCTAAGAAATTTATCCATGACTTTAGAATTATCCCTATTTCATAGTCATCATATTTTTGCCCATTTTAGAGAGAAATGAGGATGATGTATCATAATTTCTGTGAACATTATCGATTTCTTCTAAAATAAGTTCGTATCATCACTAATCAATGGACCCAGTCATTAACTCCACAAAGCCGACTTATAACTGTGGCGATTTGTATTCACTCTTAATGCCTTTGTGTGTCTTAAGACGAAGTTCATCAAAAAGGATCACTTCCGTAAAGCTTTTCTTTTCTTTCAGTGGTTAGGAATAAATAGCGTGTTTTTACTATTCTTAACAGAAAATTACTTCTTACGTAGCGCTTTATGGTACTACCATAAATTTTGAAGCAATCAGTTTAACTTACTTTATGATAATCTTGAAATTAAAAACAATCAAGATTACAAATCAGATGTAAAAAAAAAGAATAAAAAGAAATATGTTTAGCATACATTGCTTTGCTTAGAAAACTTATCTCGTCTGAGCTCCAGAGAGAACATTCCGAACAGGGTCGAGGAATGCTGTTCCATTTTCCTCTTGAGAGGACAACCGAACATGAATTCCGCAACATTTGTTGTCTGCCTAATCCGTACTGAGTCCGTGAAATTTGAATGATGGCTTACATTACATTTTCTTTGGTCCATGCGAGTGGTTTTTTACCTGGACCTTGAAAAGAAAAGATTAAAAAATCGAGAGTATTTTCTCCTCCATTTCCTAATAAATTCCATTTCTCTTATTTTATATTATCATATGTAGCCGAATGACAGTCATAAAAGTTTTTTTAAAACTGTCCAAAACAAAATATTAAAAAGGATAATATATTTATTTATATTAATACAGCTTTTAATTAACATATATATGTATAATTAATTAAAGGATATTATATTTATTGGTATATTATTTTAATACAATAATTCAAAACACTTTACACGGCGGATCATTTTACGTAGAGAAACCAAATTTGCTAATATAGAGTCATTAGAAATTATTAACGAACGCTCTGGTACAAGAAAACAGTAACTATATATATATATATTATTCTCATGAGAATGTAATGCTAATTCTACAATATTAAAATAATTATAATACGTTTCCATTTAGTTAGGATGGAAACACGGAACTGAGTAAGTATGGTGAAATGATTCGGAAACACTCATGATATACATAACTCATAATATACATACTCTCATAATTTATCTAACTCATAAAATACATAACTCCTAACATACATACTCTCACAATTTACATAACATGCATACTCTCATAATATACATATAAAATGTTGAAATAAAACGTGCTACGAAAAGCCTCTCTGTTCACCTTCAGCTCAAGCACATAATGATATTGAACTTTTGCGTGAAGACGGAATATTTAACTTCGTCAACTATTTCTTATTTTCTGAACATTATACATTCGTTAATAATTCTACTGTCCCCTACTTCTTTGCCTATAAATAGTGTAAACATTCTTTTCCAAGTTCAAAAAATTTTGAAACATTGAAATCCAAGAAAACTATTAGTTCTGAATTTTTAAAGAATACTATACTTTCTCCAATGATACTTTGAACGCAAATGTTGAATTTTTTTTGAGAAACTTCTTATAGATTTTTTTTGTTCAAACCTTTGAAATGGAAACCCTCCTGAAAGAACAATAACATCACTTTAGTACTAAACTTTCCAACATCCCATTCACTCATTCACCTCAGAGGGAAAAGAATGTGAAGTGCGTCCATTTATTTTTTATCGACATTGGAATCATTTTTCTTATTTCAGGTTCTTCAAAATAGAATCTTAAATTTTTTTTTATCTGATTAAATGATGGAGCAACGGATCTCCGGTTTTTTCAATGATATTTTGAACCAGTTGAACCCACTTAAAAGTGACAGCAAGACAAGGTTCTTCTTTGATGTTTAACAAGGCACAAAATTATGAGACCTCCCCCCCCCCCTCCCGCCCATTAGCCCTTTTTCATACTGCACAGAGATCTTTGATCTAACTGAACTTTTTTTTAATGCTTTTGCATTTGGAAGGAGCTTCTAAATCATTTTTGAAATGCACCAAATAAAAAAGTTTCTTTCATAATGGTATTTCCAATATTCTAACATTCCACCGAAGATCCGTGTAAGCGAGTCTGGTGCACGCTAAATCCGTCGGAGTCAAACGTCCTCCCGCTGGTATGGTGTGGAATCTCGGAAAAGGATGCCAGCTCAGGTGTCGTCCTCGTTATCTGACTGCAGTTCAAAATGACGAGGTCCGTCCCCAAATAGCCCTAGTATTGCTTTAAAACGGGACGTTAAAATAACTAAACTAAACTAAACTTCTAATATTCTAGTTTGATAATATATATATATATATAACGCCACTTTTATTACCGAATTTTTAGCCTACCCAGAGGTCTTGACAGTACCGTTCATTTCGAACAGCTTTAAACATCTGATAAAGTACCTATTCATTGTTACTCGACATATCACAATTCCGCTTCCAGAATCGTTAAAAGATCGTGATATGTGTATCGATAATTATCAATTCTAACACTCGTTTCGTTTCTGATAATTGCCACTTTATCCAATATCGGAGGCGATAAAAAAACAACAGCGGTGCAATGACATTCAATTTGCGGACAAAAGAACAAAGGTTGGAGCGTTTTGGGGGCAATTTCGTAGCCGTGATGGATGGATTCTGGCCTCGCCTTCAGGCCTTACCCAATCTCAGTGCTGACAGGTGGTTTCGCAATAGAACTCTTTCTCAGGCTTTACAACATTCCCTTCCTTTCCTCTAACACAAACTTTGTAACGATTTTTGTCTCCGACTCAGCAGGTGTCTCTTGACTTTTATGATTCTCTTCCTACAAGAGTGAGGAGCAGCACGCAAAAAGAGTTTGGTTTAAGATAGGCCATGCATATTCTTGAAAATGATCCATCATTTCGGAAGTATTTTACCCAAAAAGTCTGGAATCAACTTCCTCCCCCGCTAAGTTTTTGAAGCTCAAAGTAAAAAAAAAAAAAATCGATTATATTCTTGTTTGAAATTTTTTTAAAGGAAGTGAAAAAAATTAACTGTTTTCAGATTTTATTTTATATATATTTTGTCACGCTTATCGTACTGGGTATTTTCCGTCTTACTTTCATTTCACAGTAAAGGGATTTGTTTTTCTGATGGTAGAAGGAAAAATTTAGTTTAGCTTATATTGACGTTCCTTTTTTTAAAGTAACACTAGGGCTATTTTAGGACGCACCTCGACATTTTAAACTGCTGTCAAATAACGAGGACGGTACCCGAGAGGGCATCCTCCAAATTTCCACACCACACCAGCGGGAGGACGTTTGGCTTTGCCGGATTTAGCATACCCCAAATCCGCTTACATGCCAGTTCTTCAGTGGAATCGGGCTTCGAACCTAAAACTCTCCGATTCCGCGGCCGAGACCAGACCACCGCTGCCCTATTCGGTAGATAAGTGTAAGGATAAAGGCATACACCTCAGTTAATTAAAGAAAGACCTGGTATTGATGCTGATGATCAATCATTTTCCAGTGTACTAAAAACGATAAAAAAAAAAAGAAATTTTCTTTTTAAAAGACAAAGAGCAAGATTTTTTTTCGTTTTAAGTTTAAATAAGAGTGTAAAAGTAAAAGATAAAAAAAAAATATTTCGATGTTTCTATTGATTTAGTAACACATTTCAAGCGCTTCCAAAAGAAGACATGATGTACAATAATAATGAAACGATTTGAAAAATGAAAGAAAATGAATAGTTTGATAAAAATGAAAGCGCACAAATTGAAATATAAGCCCATACATCGGACAAATGTAAAAAGAAATAAAGAGTTAGCAAGGCGTTGTAAACACCGTCTCCAAAGTTAAACCGTCACCTAACTTTGAATACAATATCAATTCCATAGACGTGATGATGCATTCCCGTGGATAACCTTTTAATATTTTGGGTTTATATCTACTGATCAAAAAGTAAGATATATTTTGATTTAAGAAAAATTATGTTGAATTGTTTTAGAATTATAGAAAAATACAAGAGTATCATTTTTTACTTTTATATCTTATTATGTAAAACAAATAGTTTTACTAATAATGCACACACAGGATGATGAAAGAGCGGGCATTTGCAGAGTTTGAGTTGGCACGCTGCAAAACAAATGCTTCCGCAAAGCGTTCGTTTTGTGAAGCAGCAAGTGTGCTATCATCCAGCAATCTTCCGTATTTGTCAATCAAGCATTCTTACATAAAGCAATTTTGACTTTGTGTCGTCCAGAGAAAATGGAGAGTGTTTCATATTCGAATGTTATCCCTTTCTTTTTTAATCGTTCGCTTTGCTTGATGAATACTTTTGGTAAGGATACAAAAAAATGGAATCGTTCGGTATATTTCATAAGCGTTGCCCGTCTCTACATTAATAATACTGAAATATTTCATTTCTCTGCGTTAGTGAACCTTTTATACAGTAAATAACTGAGCTATCGATACAGAATAAGCGAAAATATCAGGTAACAGAGAAGAAATAAAGGGAACATTTTATGCAACTCATTCAATACCATGAACTTAATATTTCTCGTCATATATTGTTTATCAAAATAAAAAGCATAATTATACAACATAATAATAGGAAAACCATAGTTATCTTGATAAAAAAGTAAAACATAGGTAGAATAAATCTATACAGGCAGAACCGATGATTCTTATAACTGCTACCCTACACAGCGATGTTTTGTGCTTGCTATACACGCCATTCGATCAAAGACAACGTTCTATCCATACACGAAATTTCTTTTTGTTGTCCAGAGCTTTTAAAGACTGCTTCTTTAGAGCATGCATTCTTTGCTCTCTTTCTTCTAGCAAATACGTATTAGTCTTTCGAACACCATTGATTGTTAGGCGGTATTTCTTACTCGTCCTTCCCCTTGTTTGAAAGCTGTACTGTTTTACCGTTTGTCGCCTCATTGTTCACCAGCATTGATGTGTTGTTGAAAACCTCTCATCGAAACGTTCACACATCCAAGAATGTGCTGTTGCAACTGAAAACAGGTATCATCACTGAAGTCTACGAGCTTCACTAAACTACGATATTCACTGTCACTGTGGTCTAATTGGCTTAGTGACTTTAAAAACACTAACATTTTAGCTAACAGGATTTCTGTTTTATTGGAGGGACAAGGTGATCTGGTGATAAAGTTTCGGCTTTGGAACCTTAGGGTTTTCAAGTCCGAGACCCAATTTCACCGAAGAAACGTCGTGTAAGCGGGTCTGGCGCACGTTAAATCTGTCGGGGCCAAACTTCCTGCCGTTGGTGTGGGGTGGAAGCTTGGAAAAAGATGCCAGCTCAGGTGTCGTCCTCGTTATCTGACTGCGGTTCAAAATGACGAGGTCCGTTCCCAAATAACCCTAGGGCTGCTTTAAAAACGGGACGCTAATATAACTAAACTAAACTTATGTTTTTCTGATTGATACCCTATAAATATCGAAACATGTATGCTCTTAACAATTCATAAATTTAACAAAAGTGTAGAGTACATATTTTGATTTACGATTTTTAGTTTGTTCAGAATCACTGTCGGTAAAATGGATATCCAATAATAACACTCGGCTATCCTTCATACTTTTTTGAAGAAATCATCGAAGAAATATCACGTTAATATAACTGGCATTAATGATGCAGATCATTTTGGAAACTTCAGAGTAGTGGAAAAACTGTTTCCGTTGATTAATATGCCACAAAAATAGTCTTGGGAACTTCAAAATTACCATATAAAAACTGATAAACCGTTAATTGAGATAGTCATCTTGAAACCTTTTTATAGAAATAGTGGAGAACATTCGATTAGGTATAGCATCGGCACCATTCATTTTGATTATAAACTGGGACATACTAATGTTGAAATAGACAATACAAAAAAAAAGAAAAAGAACGAACAGAAAGTAAGAAAAGTGGAGTCGAAACAGTTTTTTTTCCACTGTGTTACCCATTTAAATCACAAAATTTTGCAATAATCAGTTCATAATTGTATATTTGTGATATTAATTTGTAACAATAATTTAAGAGCATTTCCTAGTAGACACGATTGTCAGCGAAAACAAATCCATTCAATTCACAATCGACAAAAAAGAGCTTGACCTTCAGTATGAAGTTCATTCGGGTAGATACGCCGCAGGCTCCCCAAGTGATACAAATGGTTCAAAAAGATATCTAAAACATGTGACCAAACTGCAAACGATGACAAAATAGAACAGGAATTACGACCGCCATTGCACAAGCTCACCTAACAGCAGTTTAAGAGCTCCAACAGGAAATAAAAATAAAAAAAGCCACTGATTTCATAATCCCGCTTGCACGGGGTTGCCCACGCTATTAACTGATAAAATGACTTATCGACGCAAGAGAAAAAAAAAAGTGTATTGAACGAAGTGAAAAATAAATTAAGAGGCCTAGCTCGTTATTGATCGCCCAATTGGAAGTGCGAGTGCGTGTTTGCTTTATCTAAAAATTGCCTCCATTAATTACTGATACAGTATTGCCACTAAAAGACAAGCAGGCCTGTCATCCGCTGATCGCTGTTATCGGGCAGCCCGAGATTGGACACGGAGAAATGAAACCGAGTTGCTTCATCCGCGAATCTGTCCAACTGGTTCGTCGGAAATAGTTCCCATTCGTCTTCCGCGACGTGAGAGAAAGCCTTACGAACGTCACATGAAAAAGGCAATTTTAAATCACTTTCAAGTGAATGATTGGATGTTAATTTGGTTCGGCATCAAATCGTCCGTTGTGGCGAGCCATTAGAATGGAATTTAGATAAGGAAGACGATAAGAGAATACGACCGCACAAATCACCTGGTTGGGAATTGAAATTTTGATCCGTCTTTCTAGAAACAACCTCGAACTAATATACTGAAGATATAGGTATGAATAATAAGGATATAGTTATAATGAAGGAGTAATATAATGGAAATAACTAATTCAGTACGAAAAAATGGATTTGTGAAAGGATAGAAATGTACGTTAAATACTGATGCGATTGCAAAGGAGGATACTGTAGCAATTTATTATAATAGTTTCAGGAGGAAGCCTTATTTATTGTGCGGCAAAAAATATCATATAATCACAATTTTTCGACTAGTCTATTCAAAGCATTGTACATAACATAATGCACCTAATTTAATTTGGATTCTCACTTTAGAAAATGCATTTATCTTTAAAAAGAAAAACGCGGAATTTCAAACAGCGACAAATCCATTCTTTCGTAAATATTATCCGATTACTAAGTTTGAAAAATATTAACTTGATTTACGTTTCGTTTTAAAGTTACGAAAGGAACGTTTCTGGACGAGACTAGAATTCACCAAAGATCTGCTTCATATAGACCTCTCTCTCTCTCTCTCTCTCTTTGTGTGCGCGTGTGCGACTACCAACAAGTGCAAGAGTGCACCTTTAAATCTGCTATTGTGGACTATCTCATATTGGTTTCATTCAGAAATTTGAAAAGTATGTTGCTTCGCATGTATGATGTTGTTCTCGACGTCTGATATTTTCTTTTGTTTGAATCTCAAATAATAATAATAATAAAACTTAATAAAGGTTTAAAAAATTAATTTTGTTTAAATAAATTAAATATTTGCGCATTCTCTTTTCTTAATCTAAAATCTTGCGTTTCAGCACACTTATAGAGGATGTCGAATCATAAATAGACAGAATAGTGCATTTTATACAAAGATCTTTACATATCAGAGACTGATTACTCCGATCCGACTGAAGGCACACGGAAAAACTTGAATGACCTGACTACGGCAAGAGCAACACTGGCGGGAACTGTGTTTGAGTCCTAAGCGCCATCACCGGTCATGTTACAATCCTTCCCTAAGGAAGTAGCTCCGGCATCGATGGGAGGTAGCCACCCCCACCTTTTCGTATACTCACAAGGGTGGCGAGAACCAACCACCGTGTTGGAAGCTTTTCATCCTCAATTACGAGATGCCCTCCCCCCCCCCTGTGGGACAAGATCTTTACATATGGCTAAAATGCTAGTTTGATCGTATGGTTCATTCACGGTACAAGCATTTTTTTATTTAAAACTTGCTTCACAGTAATTAGTCTATCACTGGAGAAAAATAACCAACCAGGCATTACAGACAAAAATTAGAATATATCTTATTAGTTTGCTGATTTCATTTAAGAAATCTGGCCAGTTTAAAAACCAGGTATTTCGTGAAATTCATTACAGATGATTTGGCAAAGTCCGAATGGCATTTGTGAAGATTAGGGAGCGAAGGAGATGATGATTTCATCACGAATTATGGCCCCCTTGTTTTACAATCATACGTACTAATGAACGCAAAATCACAAGTACGATCAATCAAGAAACGATTCATCAACAGCAGCAATTGTCATTAAGTGTCGAACTTAGGTGGACTTCAGCGCTGTTAGCTGTGAATTTATTGTAATTAACATGTGTTCGGAAGGGGTCAGCAACAAAGATGGATCATTAACAGACATTCAAACGATCGACTTGAGACCATTGAGGAAGCATTGCTCAGCAGCTATTGGGTGATAGGGAACTCAAGTTCACCGATGAGAAAATTAAAGGCGAAGACCCGAAGGAAATAAAATGCGGTATTTTTGTTCAGAGAAGAATGAGAAGAGAGGAGAGCAATGAGAGACTTCAAAGGAGAATTCGGAGAGACGTCGGTGCCCAAAGAAGTTGTTCCTGATTTTGTGAGAAGCTGGATTTTTGGAGCGGCTCCTGGAGTAGCCGTTTTGAGGTAAACAGCCTGTTAGCGGTTTTTTTTTTTTTTTTTTTGTGATTTATTCTCTGAGTTGATCGAGGAACTATTCCATGATCTAACTTACAACTGTTATTTGATATTTGTAAATAATATTAGCCTGGATGAGTAGAAGTTATTTTTGTGTACATATATAAGGCTGTAAATAAAAGAATTCTCTTTTATTTGATCGATCACGATCAAGATATTACAACGTGCTGAGTTTAAGGTATATTCAGTGAATATCCTGAGTGCTGTGCTGAGCACTACCGTAATGTGTTATATTGTAAAATAAAATCTACTCAAGGAGGAAATGTACATAGACTTTTTCATCATCTTGTATATCAATTTTTTTCTAAAATGTATAACGTCGTGCTTTTATTTAATAAATAGAAAATGTTTTATTCAAAAATTTTATCTATATTATTTATGTTCCCAGCTATAAAATTTTATTGCAAAATATTCACTCAAGGTCAATAAGATTTTAATTAAAAAAAAAGTGTCGAGTTGACCTGAAACCCAGTCATGAATATATATTTTTTTTCAATTCACGTCGTTTCGATGGTTCCATTGTAGGGCGAACTATCAAGTAATCAAAAATATCACTCCATTAATTGAAAATGGCTGGCTGCCAGTCAGCATCACACTGGATTTTGCACAGGCTTAAAGAAAGATTTTACTGATTTGAAGCTATTTTTCTAAACAGGCAACTGACTGTGGAAGCAGTCTTCATTGTATATCGTTCAGCATCGGGAAAACCGCTTGCTTCCTATTTTGGAATTTAAAATGACTCGTGATTTGACATACCCTGATAAAGAAAAGCAGCAAGTTAAACAAAAGGATAGACACGCAAAAGGATTGTCATGCCTTTTCAACTGGATTTTCAGAAGACACATGGACGATTGACGTCTAGTCACGTAAATACGGACCTTGTGACCTTTGCAAAATAGAACCTTGCACGGGACCTCTTGCAACGAAGCCAGTCATCAGTGAATCATCCAGTTCGTTATTAGAAACAGAACTGACTGTAAACTTAACCTGTCATGTTATCCTGACTTTAAAACCGAGAAGCTGCTAACCCATAAGGTCACTTTTTCATCACCCTTCTGGCGGATAGCAGCCTTTATATAAAAAAGCTTCAAGAACTAAATAACCAAAGCCGATGCAATCTCTCACACACGTATGAAATAAAAGATCATGAACAACTCATCATCCTAATATCGTGAACTACTTCAAGTGAATCTTGCCAACTGCTGGCTCGCTGATGAATCTTCCATTAATCTAAATTTGATATAAGCACAACTCGTTTCTCTGGGCGTTTTGTTTTCAACACTTGATACACGAATTCAATTCAAAATGCAACAATAACCAATTGTTATTTTGCGCCAAAATGTGCACGCAGCCTTCCTCTTTATGGGCCGCCATTTCTCAACCATGGTGACTTTGGCGGTAATTGGGAGCGGTGCATAATGGGGAAACAATGATGCGGTGATTAGTGGTGAACCTGAACGTGACAGGACAGTGGGCACACGGGAGGGGGGTGCACGGAATTAGGAAGATAATCATCTGTTGAAAGAGAGACTGCAGTGTTGTTTTTCGGGTAAGGGTGGTCTGTTGCTTAGCTTCTGAAATGTAGCTCTATTTAAAGCTAATTTGATCATTCTTCTTGGATTAGCTCGGGAAGATCTGGTTTTGGATTATATATCCTGATTTAAAAAAATATCCTCGTTCCATTTGTAATAAATGTCTCACATTGTCCTGGATTTTTTTAGATATTGATTTTTGATTCCGAGTTTAATATGTTTAATCTAGAAGGAATATAATTAGAGTTCGGAAATTGAAATTAAATTAAATGAGTATCTGTATTTGGAAGGATACCAGCAATATATATTTATGTATGTGTGTGAGATATCTCTCATTTTAAATTATATCTTAATTAATTCCCCAATTTGTTATCTAAAATTAGCTCTTTTTACTTTATTCTAAAATTTCACCTTATTTCCTGAATCAAATCTCAGTTTTTTAATTAATTATTTCTAACATGATCTCTAAAAAATAGTCAGTTTTCACACTCCTTGTCAATTAATAGTCAATTTTCAATCTCAATTTTCACACTCCGAGCAAAGGGATAAAAATACCTAACGCCTACAGCATAACTTTCAAAGATATCTAAGACTACCTTTCATATATCGACATATGTCAAATAATCCCTGCGAGAATCTCTTAGTAAAAGCGCTAATCGAAAAATTTCTCACCCTTTTCTCTTGTGTCTCGATGTAAGCAGACGCGTTCTGCAATTGTCACGGTGTACAAACCATGTTCTTTCCATGCGAGTTAAAAAACAACAGTGGGCTCATAGACAATCCGAAATCACATGACATCGTTGTGTCAAAAAGTCCATCTTCATGCAGTGGAGGGCGCTGCATTTGAACTAGAATGCACTTAAGTTCAAAATCATTTAGCAATTAATGTTTTAATAAATTGTTGATTTGAGATCTTCCGGTGTAAGATGAATCTGGATTTCCCGTACCGAATTTGTTTGGCTTCCGCTTCATAATATCCACTAAAATCATTAATAAAGAATAATAAGGATTTTAGAAAACAGGCCATGAAGTGGTATTATGTAAATGCTTGTGTCGCCATAATTGGAGACCACTGTGTGGTAGAGAATACATGATCGCTCTACCTCAATCCTCGCAAGCATTTTTTGAAGAGAGACTTATTCTTAGTCATTCAAGTGATTCGTACTTCTGTTTCAACAATGACAAACTTATTTTCAGTAACACTTATAGGTTATATTTGATCAACTCTGGTTGGTTTGATCAACTCATGATGGTTTTGTTCATTGACCTGCTGAATTGGAGGATTTATCATGCCTTGACTTACTTTTCTGGGGTCATATGAAGGAAAAAGTGTATGAGAAATATAAAAATCAGTAGCAAACCTTATGACTTGCATGCTTGCAGCTGCCGCGGAGATCCGGATGAAAGCATGAAATTGCCACAACATATTGGTTTCATTTGACGCAGATGTCAATTTTTTGCAAGAACTTATGGTCGAAATTTTTAACACTTTCAATAATATTTATATTTTTTGCTCATGTAATTTTCACGAATGAAATGCTTTCTTGCGTTGATATATTTCTGATTTATTTCTTGCTTGTTTAGTTAATGAAAAAGCTGCCGTCATATGGTTCTGCGCGCTGCACCACTGCTGCAATGTTATGGAATTTCCTTGTAAAAAGATTATACAGGGTGTTTATAAAGTCCCGGACCCATTTTGATGTTTAATAACTCATAAAATAATAAAGATATAAACACACTTATGACATTTATTGATGGAATAACTCATATATTTTCCTTTTCAGGTTTGAATATTTTTACTTTTGTAAATATCGTCTGCGCGTGTGGTTAATTTCAGATAATTTCATTTTCCAGTCTAAATATCTGTACTTTTCTAAATATTGTCTGCTTATTAATTGCATTTTTCTCTCTTTTGTTTTTGTCAACTATTGCAATGTTATGTTTACTTTTGATGTGTTTGTTCTATGTAGTACTTTTGTATGTGATGTTTTATTCGAGCGGATATTAAGGAGAATGCATACACCACAAGAGAAAGCACAGATTTTATGGTGGTTCATAGAAATGAAATCGATAGTGCAACCACAGAGAAATTTCAGAAGAATTTACCAAAAAGATCCTCCATCCAAAAACAGCACCTTGCGGTGGAAAAAGAATTTTCTAGAAATTGGAAGTATCGAAGATAAGAAACGTTCCAGACGTCCTTGCACAAGTGATTTTGATGTTGAGCGTGTCAGAGGGACATTTTTACACAATCCTAGAATATCTGTGAGATCATCGGCAACAGAATTGGATATGCCAATTTCGACGGTGTACAAGGTTATTAAGAAAAAATTAAGACTGCATGCATACAAAGTTCAAATTGTTCAAGTTTTGGAACCGAACGATAGACCTAGGTGGATGGCCTTTGCAACAGATATGCTAAGGAGGATAGAAGATGCTGCTGATTTTCTGAAGAGCATAATGTTCTCCGATGAAGCATCCTTTCATGTTTCTGGCATTGTTAATCGCCATAAAGTGCGCAAATGGCTCTGTGGATGCCGACATGCTTGTCGCTACCTGGCGTGAAATTGACTATCGACTTGATATTCTCCGTGCGACGAAGGGGACACACGTGGAAGTTCATTGACAAGGGTCATGAAACTTTTTGAGTCTATTTAACCATTTATGTTATTAATTTAAATCTATCTTTATTATTTTATGAGTTATTAAACATCAAAATGGGTCCGGGACTTTATAAACACCCTGTATATATATATTAGTTAATTGGAAACGGAAGGTTTTATTTATTTATTTTGCTAGATTAATGTTCATTTGTGAAGCCACTGGAGCGTTCTTTGAGATTTTTCGCACTAATTAATCGAAATTAGATGAGAATCACAAATATTCCGATTTCTTTATATTTTAACAACTCCATTCCTCAAACATGCACACCACACTAATGGGAGGAAGATAGACTCATGAAAACAAAAGCTATGCACATCATACTCCCATATATGGTATATCTCCGGTGCAATGGAGTTTTGATCATAAAATCCTCGACTCGTAAAATTAAAAAACTGTTGACGGGTAACCTCTATTGTGATGGAAAAACTGGATTGTAAGGCAGAAACTACGAAATGTTTTTCTCTCCGGATTATTGAATTCATTTACAGAAAATCCCTTACACTCAAGGAGGTAATAAAAAGCGCTTATTACTCAAACTATCATTTTCTGAAACCTACATTCTTAAAAATACTAAAATTGTTTTCGCAATTGAATAATCAAATGAGTCATTCGAGCTCCTTTCATTTACATGACATCATTTTACTGACCACACTGAAAAAGAGAAACACGATTTATTGAAAGTTTTGATTTCTTTAAAACAAGAAGTTGGGTACTCTCATTTTCAAGCAACGTTTGAAATGGAAAGAGTAAAAACGTTTTTTCTCTTTCGAGCCACTTGGTTGCTTGGTATTGCAAATAGACGGAAATATGGCAAATAATTATTTGAAGGAAAATTTATTTCATGTGCCTTATTTTTAATCAGAGGAAGTTATCAAAGTACTGATATTTCTCCATATTTCATAAATTATTCGTAGAGTTCCTGTTTCAGTAATACCAAATAAATTCTGCAGACCAAAAACTTTTAGTCTAGAAATGTCTATGGGCTGGGTGTCTATACTCTTTCTGAACTATGATTGCACTTCCTGTCTATTTCAACATGAATGACGCAAAAATAGTTGAAAATGGTATACAGATCGTTGGACCTGGATCTACCCAATTTGGTGCTAAGTATTTCTCTGGAAGTAGGTAAACATAATAAGTGCGTTTCCGACTTTTAAGGAGATATTTATTGAAAGAGCATTCAAAGCACGCGCACTTTGCCTCAACAACTTCGAATCAAATTATCCCATTAGGACCATTTAAATATCAAAATGCAAGTTTTTCAGTGGGACTCATTTTTCCATACGATTTCAGCATCCAATTTTTACAAATTTTGAAACGTAAAATGTAAAAGCATTCAAAAGTAAAATTTTTAAGTAATTAAAACAATTCTTTTCTTCATTTTACCTTTTTCTACTTATTTATACTCTCGTACGTTGCGAAATTATTAAACTTATGTTTTGTATGCACGCTGTCATTGTTCGTTGAATCGTTATCATTAGAAAATCATTATCACTAAAAGCAAGTGAAAAATAAATGAAACAGGGCGAATCAAACTTAAAACGCTATCCATAGTACTCTGTCTCGGACTTACCACTTCATTTTAACGGTTGAACATTTTTACCCTCCACGAATGGAACGTATGTTATCCTGTGGGTTTCGAATGTATGATCCTCCATTTTCGAATTCCATTTTCTGCTTCGAATATACAGTTCTGAAATAAGAAGAAAATTGAATTGCAATGTTCATTTAAGCAGAGAAATTCGCGAAAGTCAGGTTTGCTGCCAACCATGATCTTAAAATGTGTAGATCATATAAAACAGTTTAAAAATATCTTTGAAACGAATGATGCTTCTTCTGTTTCTTGTGCACTTAAAGATTAAAAGATTACAATCTCAATATACAAATTATCTTTTGGTATTTAAAATGAAAGATATTTATGATCTCTATGAAGAATTTATTGCAAATTACTAATAACGCAGTTTTGTTGTTGCTTCTAATGGCACTTGCCATGGACAAGCTCGCTGACGAAATCAGCGATTTTAAGCCGAGGGTGCGTCTCTTGTTTTTTAGCAGAACCAACTAGGGCCAAGAGTACGTCTTAGCTACTCACTCATCACATTCGCATGCACAGCCCCTTTTTAGGGCACATTCACACATCTCACAGATAAACAGAGGAAGAACAACCATGCCCGAACCGGGACTCGAACCCAGGACGCCCAGATCATGCGGAAGACGCGATACCCCTATGTCAGGACGCCGGCAACGCTGCTTTGATTTTGAGAAGTGCGATCTCTAATTCGCAGTTCGATGTTCTTGGAAATGCAACTATTTAAACAATTCCATGATCTTTTCACAGGTCGTGGTGGCCTTATGGTAAGATCTCGGCTTAGGAACCGAAGGGTTTCATGTTTGAGACCCGATTCCACAGAAGAACCATCGTGTAAGCGGATTTGGTGCAAACGTCCTCCCTCTACTGTGGCGTGGAAATTTGGAGAGGGAGTGCCAGTTCAGATATCGTCCTTGTTATCTGACCATGGTTCAAAATTACAAGGTACGTCCCAAAATAGCCCTAGTGTTGCTTTAAAACGGGATATTAATATAATTAAACTAAAAATAAACTAAACCCATGAACTATTCCTAAATTTTTTCGAAATACTTTAAGGGTTAATTTAAAAAATAATTGATGTTATTCAAGAAGTTAAATTGTAGATTATAACAATCATCTATAATTTGTTTTATAAATAAAATAATATACTTAGAAACTTATCTATTATTCTATTAATAAATAAAGTTTGATAAATAAGAAATTTCAATTTAATTACTTGAATAAAGGATTGAACAGGAAATATATTGTTTGACTCTGTGACGAGACTTCGAACAATGAATTTTATAGTTTTCAGTACAGAAAATTTCTTAGATTGATGGATGTTTATGGCCTGAAATCGTTATCGAGAATACGAGGCAGATAATCTCTGTCACATGAATGCTTTTAATGTGGTTACCATATTGCATCCAATCAATACACTTTTCTTAATTTTTACGGCTGGTACATCTTATCGAAATCATTAGGTGAAAATGAAATCTCACTTCTGTAATATACGCGAATTTATTACAGGTAAAATTTTAGAATTAAAATACCAAAAGCGATTGTAGCATAGAAAAACAAATAGATAATTTGCGCTGGATAAATTAATCATTCATTCAGAAAAGCTATTAATCACAATGCAATAAAATATATTTGATCGAATCTAGAAATCTATTATTTAAATTACTTGTTTAAAAAATTAATTTTTTTAAATTGGCTAAATTATGAAGCAATCTCATGAAACAGATTTGGTTCAATTTTGTAAAATAATTGCTCACAATAACTATTTTTTAGCTTAGTTACCCATCCATGAATTATCATCTGGTTCTACTGTAGAACTATTTTAATGTTAATTCTAGAACTCTGAGCAAATTTCTTCCAGAAATATTATTGGTGGAAATAATTTTAACATTATTCTCTCTACAGTATCTGAATATTTGATCTTGATTGTGCTTGATATCACACAATATCCGATTTCAGCAAATCTTAAAAATTCTCTCAATCATTTTAGATTAGATTTTTAAGTGCATTGAAGAAAAATTACATGTCTCGTTCAGATAAGAAAATTATGTTTTCAACTATATGGATATGGTATATTTCTGCATGGCAGTGAAAAATTCTGACAAAGGCTATAACCAAAGTCATATTCTGCTGACACCAGTTCCTTTTATCTTTTGTCTTCTAGGTGATATTTTGATTTGACTGTTAAAAAAGAACATACTCAATTACAGCTGAATAAAGACTGGAACAAAAGGAAGCAACGATTTTTGAAAGAATAATATGCATTGGATTGTATCCACTAGTGGCTTTATTCTTCTGCAACTGCAGTAGAATAAAGCCACTTTTATACACGAATTATAAGTGTTTTAAGAAAACTTATCATATTTAATAGAAGATTATTTAAATTCTAAACAGATTGTAAAATTCAATGCATTCCTCCTATAACTATACGCAAATAAAAAAGAATTATAGATAAAAAATAGACGAGATTACTTTGAAAGGTAAGTAATTGCAGATTTCCTTTTTTGCAGCTAATTAATATATTTCTAACCTCCTTTCAATGTAATGAAATTGTCTTTCGGCAAAAATTTTTTTAATTTAAACAGAATTGGCAGCATTAGCCGTATTTCTCTCGGCTAATCTTTATCACAATAATGGAAATCGTTTGCAAAGAATATTTCTTCATAAAAATTATTTTGTGTTCCAAAATTAATTGGAATGACAGATGTAAATGACACCAAAATTCGTTTGACTGCGAGTGAAGCGTACGGGAAGAGGGTCCCAAACACTAAAAGATTCACAGCTGCAATGAAACTGTAAGGAGCATTGCAAATTTAAATTCTGACATGAAAGAGAAAGCACAGATAGTTCATGTTATCCTTTCTTATTCTTATTTTTAACAAGATAATTTATTAATTTAAGAGTGACAAAAATATCATTCACAACGATTTCCATGTAACTTAGAACAGAAAGAAAAGAAAAAGAAAAAAAAAAAAAAAGAAAAAAAAAAGGAAGAAAGAAAGAAAGAAATCAAATTCTCGTCCGGTTTCATTTCAGTTCATTGAAGGAAGTCAATCAAAAGTCCCAACCTAATGAACGGGATATCCATTCCAGAAGTCGGCTCCGTCAATTAATTAATTGGTTACGATTTTTTTTTGCCTAATTGCTTTCTGCTGTAGCAGGAATTTGCGAAATCTTTTCCGTGACTTCTCGAAATCTGGCTTTACCTTCCCCGATTAACGAATCACCTCATTAACAGTGATGAATGGCCAACTAGTTGCTCTCGATTGGTTTGAGAAATCCGTTACAAAATGCCTTTCAGTGATAAATGACTAAAGAATATGCCAGAAAAAGGAGTTTGTTGCAAAGGATTGGACAAGTTATCCTCTTCTTGATGTCTCTGTCAGCAGCTGATTGTTAAGAAATTAGTAACATGGTATATGGAACAGATTAAAAGGAATTCTCATTTGCTTTCATAAACATATTGATCCTTTATTTATTGACGGCACTTAAAAGTACTCTTTAAATCCAACTTATATCTTCGTAATATGACTATTTTTTCTGATGGTATTCAAAAGAACAAGGAGAATGTAACCCAGATAGAAAGTTGTTAATATAAGCTACAAGTAGAAATTAAAAATATTTAATTATGAATTTAATTATTTAAGATATTTCGATTCATTAAAAATTTTCTTGGATTCCTGGGATTATTATGCAAGGAAACTTTAATGACTGGTGCAAAAATAAAGTTGGGGAAAAATTGATGACAAAATAGTTTGGTAAATAAAGAGTTAAATTCTCAAGAGAAAGTTGATTTATCAAAAAATAATAAATAAATAAAAGTTCTTGTTAGTTCAACACCGAGGCTAAATAAAATTTCAAAGGAGTTTCATAAATCTAAAAATCTAACAGAAAATAGGCGGGCATGTCCGATTAAAAAATACACTTCAGAATGGAATTAAGAACATCAAAAGGAAAAAAAATTAGAAAATATTCAAAAAAAAAAAAAAAAAAGAAGAGAAAGATTTTTATACGTAAAACAATCATAGAGGATATTATATATAATTTAATTACTTCTTAAAGAAACATTTTATTTCTGTTATAATTTGAATGCACCTACACGACTGCTAGCAGTATACTTTATAAGACTGTTCATAAGTGGGAAAACTATAGTTGGACGTTTCGCTTTTGCGTAGGTTATCCAAAACAAATGTCAGAGACGCCTGCATTTTTTAACAATGCTGATACGGTAAAAAAATTTTAAAAAATGTGGTCATTTTCATAAACAATTTCTATTAAACTGTCAAAAGAAAGGGTTAAAAATATTTTAAATAAGAAAAATCCCCAAAAACTGGCAGTCATTTCGCCCTTTATTTTACGAATTAGCGTATAACAAATATTTGCTTCATCTGCTAGTATTGTTACATTTCGTTCTATCCCATCTCGAAGAACTGCTTCTTCTTGTGTGCAGCCCGCCACCACTGAACATAGAGGTATTGACAGGATTTATTGTTGCCGACTGCTATCTTTAGCATAGTCCATTCATACCACTGACCGATTCACCAAATTCATAAGCTCTTCGAGGCAGTTGGTCCTCAATCGAAAAGTAGCCAGTCACTGACCTTCATTCTCATCTTCCCGATCACCTATCTTCCTATTAAACAAGGAACAGTGCATCACTAAAAAAAATCTCCTCGAAATTCTCAATATTCCTCTTAATTCTCTTTTCACAACAACAGAAATCCAAACACTTTCAAACAGTTGGTAAAAAGTTGACAAATTTTAACATCGTGTCTTTCAGAGTTTTAAGATTTTCTGGTACCAACAGTACTGTAAAGTCATCATTTTCAACTTTCAGGTTCTTTCTTAATTCTGAGTTTTCTATGCATTTATTTAAATGCTCGAAGAACTGCTCTGCGCAAGAAGAAGAAAGTCACCACCAAATGCAAAGAAAGGATGCTCATGTGATCTCAAAAGCGCAGGTGTTGACTCCAGCACGATGGTCATCAATAACTTTGATAGAAAACTCAAGTGGTGCTGCCGTGATAGGCTACGCATTTCATCTAAGGTCGGATTGATACCCGGTACTGAATCAAGTACAGGTTGATGTTGACACTTGGTTGCACCTGATACTCACAGTGACCGTTTCTTTTCCAATCGGAATAAAATTAGGTATCCAGAGGGGAATTGATTCTCGCACTGGTAAACGATATTGATACAAATATGATTCCAAACTGACAGTGAATGACGAAAGGGTGAAAAGAGGAAAGAAAATGCTTTATTGATGTAGTTAATATAAGAGAAGACAGGAATTCTTCATTGATATGTACACCATTGCGTGGGGGTAAAGGGCAATAATGACTTAAGATGAAATATAACATATAAGATTTAAAAAAAGCATCAAGAAGGGTCTCCGAGACAATTCAGTGAACTAGGTTATATCGACGGTGTTATACCGAGGCAGTTCGATGAAAGGTTATATATAGTTGGACGTTTCGCTTTTGCGTAGGTTGGCCAAAACAAATGTCGGAGAGGCCTGCATTTTTTACCAGTGCTGATCCGGTAAAAAAAGGTCATATTGCTATAGTATCATTGAAAAGAAACAAAAGATTATCATTCGAATCCAAAACTGTTACTCGTTATTATTCTTATTGTTCATTTTGTGTATCCGATACCTGATGCAAGGTTTAATACAGAATCACCGAAACTTAATTTCATGGTTTGATGAAAGAACTGATATCGATTCTTATTATTATATACTCACCGCCGATTTTTCTTTTATCTTTCCTTGCAGCGGAATCTCCTAACGAGCGAAACCAATTCCTATTCACATCAGGAGCTCCCAACACAAACTAAAACATGAATAATACTATTGTGATGAAAAGCGATATTAAAGAAAATAGACGATTCTTAAGAAACACACACACATTCACATTGTAAATACTATTACAAATAGTCTGATCTAAATCTGTGAACGCATTATTTAAAACTAAATCTGGAGAATTTAAAATACGTTGGAAAAGGGAGTATCCATTCAATAGAACTCTTAAAGACTTTTCGATTTATATGTAGTAAGCAAGAAATGAGAGTGCCGAGTTTCGTTTTATGAAACTAAGCAATTCTTAAAGAATGAAATAGAAAAAAAAAAAATAATGAATGACAGCTTCAAGGTGTGAAAAAAAAAAGAATATTTTGAATACATCTTCCAGAATATTCATATTTTAGCTATCTGATTCCCAAAATACCTTGAAATGTTACAACTCGTTCCATTTTTAAAACTAGACTGCAATTGTATATTCTGACCAAGGATTTCGGTAAATAGAAGCTCTGGAACGAGTCCCCACGCTCCGATCTAACGTGCGCACAAGACTCCCATTTCAATCGGCGAATCTGGATGCGCAATTTTATTTTTTCTTTCGCGTCAACAAGCTCCCGGCCGGCACAAGGCTTGTGCCAGGGTCGACCCTTGCGAAACTGAATCAACCGGTTACCTGTTGCCATAACTTATCTGCTCTGGGACACGTTTCGAAACTTTTGTTATCCGTAACTGCCGATAAGGACGATACGGATAAATAAACTTTTCTCTCTCTCTCTCTCTTTTTTTCCTTGCTAAAAGGCAACTTAATTTGTTTACACTTTTACATGCTCTTTCTTTAGCAAAGTCGCATTATGTCCTTTTCAGTTTGTTTCGCCTTGTTGATTTAAAAATCGGTTTTTATTTTGTTTCAAAGTGAATTAATTTATTTGTTCTTTCTCTAGATAGTTTTTCTGTTTAGTTTTTGATAAAGTCGTATTTGTCACTGTTTGAAAGTGAAGTCGCGCTGTTTTTCTATTTCGTTCGATAGCCCTTGTTCGGTCTAGTGATTTGGCTTTTTTTTTTTTAACTTTTGTTTGATCAGAACTGCATGCAGAAGAAGCAGAAGAACAAACTTAACGAAACACGAGACTGCGCCTGTTTTTGAAAAACATCAACGCTATTGCTCAAATTTTTTGTAGAAAATAAATGAAAAACGTTGAACACTCTTCATGTCAATAAAAATCATTCTTTCTAAATTGTTGCATCGATTTTTATGAAATTTAAATCAATAATGACTTACAAATAGCGAAAAAATATCGCGGATGTTAGATATCTGTTTCACAACAATTACAAAAAAAAGACCTACAAAACCTGTAAAACATTAAAAAATGCTATGATTTTATATAATCCTCGATACCAAATGAATTTCTTTCAAATGGGAAATAAATAAATAGTGACGCTATCAATTATTGGCCGCACACTCATAATTTTCCAAGAAATATTCTACAGTGCAGAAATGATTTTATGGTTTTTAATCGTATCATGAAAACCAAAATTTGTGATTAAATAGTAAAAAAAGGCAGATTATTTTTATACATTTCAAAACAGCAACAAAGAAGGGAGATGATTGAGAAAAAAATTATTCATTCGAATCTGTCTAAAAAAATTGCTTAAAAAGATCTCATTCAAAACCTGAAAATGACTCACTTAATGGGCTTCTTTTTTTTTTTTTCATGAAGTAATTACATGTCAAATTCAGCAGTTCTAAATAAATTCATCTGCTTCACCGAGTGTTTTTAAAGATTTTTGTATCATGCTATTTACATATTGTATGGAAAAACTATGAAGAGTATCAAGACATTATTAACAAATTATTCTTCAATTAGTTTGTTATTTTATTATTTTGGTTCAATAGTTACTTTTTTTAATGATTTATTTAATAGAGTTTCTTATGTAGTCGTTGTAAATTGTGTTAGGTTCAAATCCTTTGAATCTAGGAAGGTATTTTGATGAAAGTGATTCTTGTACATCGCATTTGAATCTGTTCAAAATTTTTAAAAGGTCAACTCATCTTTTGACACAGAAAGAGTTTAACTTATTTTCAAAGTTTAAAGTGCAAATCACTTTTTGTTTATATTTTTATTGGAACTGAAATCGTCAACTTGAGAATTCTGCATAGGTTTGAAAAGAAAGATAAAATTTTATTGCGATTAACAATAAGTTTTCAGATTTATCCTTATCTCCGGTCTAGCATGTATCAATGACTTAACAAATTAGTTTTCAGTTTGATATATTTAAAACCTTCTATACAGCTTTTAGCCATCAATCAGTCTAGAATATTTCATATTTTCATTCTGTATACAGGTCTGAGAAAAAAAAAGTTAGTAAAGAATATTTCGATACATTTTCGTTGTACTTTTTTTTTTCAAAATTATGAGCATTTTAACAAGTAATTTAGATTACCATTATTGGAAGTTTCGCTTCTTATTTACCCTCCAATTTAAGTCTGAGACAAAAGAGGATGAATTAAATCTTTCCTAAAGTATTAGTAATTATTATTACTATAAATAACTGAAGAATTTGTTTCATTGCATACTCCAGAAAAGAGCCGGAATATCACCTTTTTGTATAAAATTTACAGTAAAAGGACATATTGAAATGATCAAAGAATTCGATCTCGGAGATTTTTATAACTCTCCACTACACGATCGAAACAAAACACTATGCAGTCAAAATAGACGAAAGATAGCGGGAAAATTTCTGTTTATATAAACCTCCTTTGAAGGAGAAATCTCCTTTAGAGACTTGTGGGTGATTTCAAATGCAATCCGTTTAATAACACTTGGGTGGGGGGAAATTTGACTTCAACATTGAAACATTGTTTTCAATGATATTTATAAAAAGAAATTGAAAATTGAAAAATCGGAAATAATTTAAATAAAAAAATTAAATTAGATTCAAATCTCTGGTCGAAAAAGATCGTAGAAAGATACTGTTCTGGGTTTCATTCGCATATTATTATGTTATTTTTAAGAATTTTCTCTTAATTATACAACAATGAAAATATGCATACAAAAAATGCATTCGAAATAATGTCTTTATAAACATAATCATTAAACCAATGAAAAGTATTGTAAAATATTTCACAATATTTATTAAAATGATAGAAAAAAATCTCACGGATCTGAAATTATTTAAAAAAACACCTTTTTAAAAAAAAAAAAATTTAAGGTGTAAAAATATTATTTTATGCAAAGATATGCTTCTAGGTATTTAAAAGAAAAAATTAAAATTCATATTTATTTTTAAACAAAAACCTAATTTAAATCTTAGTTAGCATTTACTCTCCAAGAAGTGCCAGATTTCGTAGCTCTGCTTCAAATGGTCAACTCAGCAGAGCATTTTGAACGACTTTTGCATGATGCAAATAGTATTTAGTCCATAAACGGTCTCGTGTTAAGAAATTTCTTCTTTTTATTAGACTCATAAAACTACCTTTTTTAAAACTGATTTTCTGAAAATTTTAATATTCATTGTTACTGATCTATTTACTCTAACATATGGACTTTTTTTACAATTTGTAAAAATTAGAATATCTCAGCAATTGTTTATAGCCTGAGCTGCATTAACCTTCTTTTAAAATGCACTATTTAACAAAAGAAACGTTTGTTTTTAAGCCAGTTTTTCTTTTTCTTTTTCAAATATTGCTAAAGAAAAAAAGATTTCTGACAATACTCGGTCTTTCATCCTGAGAAGGCGTTTTTGTATATTAGCATTCTTAAAAAATGTTTTTATTTAACATTTAAAGAATAATGACACATGGAAACTGTTTCTGTGATTATGATTTTTAAAAAAAAATTATCGCCATCCTGTTCCTTGCAAACAAATGAGCATTTTCATTCCGTGACCGGCATCAGTCCAATAACAAGTTGTAAACTCGTCCTGCAAATTTGTGACTCCACGATTACTTTCTTTAACTGGCTTCTGTTTGAGGAAAATAAAGGAGACATTCGATGGTTACATTGTTTTAAATAAGTGCAAATCAACAGCAAGAAAGTAGGGCACTCGGAATGCTTTTTCCCCAAGTAGGTGAATGCTGATTCCATTTACCACGAACCGAAAGGCCACGATTGTTGAGGATAGTAACAAATGCTACTCGGAATTAAAAAAAATTTAAAGAATTGAATCATTTACCGATAAAAATGTCAATGCAATGTTAGCCTATTATTCCTTATTAAGTTATAAAATACTGTAAAACTATGATTATTATTGTTAACTCGATGAATAATCTTTCTTTAAATTTCTCTCTCGTATTCAAAGGGTTATCTAAAATAATAATTAAAAAATATCCAAGTTCTCAAACTTAGTTATCCACTTAACTCTTCACAATCTCTTGGCAATTATCATTGCATACGTCATCTAACAAGAAACTACATATTGTTGCAAGTTATATTGGAATATTGCTGTAGCTTTTCAACAAGATCCTTGTCATTGTTCTTTCAGACAGCATACTCATAAAGGCACATGATGAATAAATGAAGATGAAAGATGAATAAAAGTTCATACAGCATTTCCAGTTCAGCATATGCACACATTTCAAATCATGCAGCATAAGCACACATCATACAGCACAGATTCCAAATCATACAGAATAAGCACACATTCCAAATCATACAGCATAAGCACACATTTCAAGTCATACAGCATAAGCACACACCATACAGCACGGATTCCAAGTCATACAGCATAAGCACACACCATGCAACACACATTCTAAATTTTACAGCATAAGCACTCATTCCAAATCGTACAACATAGCACTCGTTCCAAATCATAAAGCATACGCACACATTCCAAATCATACACATACATACATATTCCGAATCATACAACATAAGCACACAACATACAGCACACATTCCAAATCATACACATACATACATATTCCGAATCATACAGCATAAGCACACAACATACAGCACACATTCCAAATCATACACATACATACATATTCCGAATCATACAGCATAAGCACACAACATACAGCACACATTCCAAAAAAAAAAAATACAGCATAAGTACACATCATACAGCACACATTTCAAATCACACAACTGCACTTTCAAAGGCTCATAGGGAGGAAGAATGTGAGTGATTGGAATGAAGGATGAGGGAAATGTAATCACATAAATATTCATCCACACAAAGATATTGAAGAAAAATTGTTTCTTCACTTTATCCCAACAAATATGAAGAACTTTTTTTTATCATTTCTTGCCGAATGGATTCCAAAATTAAATTGACAAGTCTCCCATGAGTTTGACCTACTCCGCTGGTGAATCTGAATGATTCCCATTAAGAAGGAATGAAATTGGGTCGAAAGAGTTGGTTTTAAGAATTCTATGCAAAGAGTCAGCTTTCAAGTAAAAAAAAAAAAAACTCATTATGAGTTTATATTGCAAAGCTCACCATTCATTAGTTTGAAACAATCAATGTGACAATAAGAAATCTCGGTGATTTAATAAGAAATCCTTTATTCATGAATTCATGCTTCGCAATTCGAAAGTCACTCCCATAAATGATCTAAAATTCATACAAACTTTTTTGCTCGTTAAACTGTCGAAGGCGAAACTTTATTCTGCTGGTGCGGTGCCGAAATTCCGGAGAGAAGTGCCACTCAGGAGTCATTCCCTTCTCATACTCACATTTCAAATAACAATGTCTGTCTTTCATGTGATTTTAAAAGGTATAATTAATCTAAATTCAAACCCATATGCTTCTACACATTTTAAAATGATCTTTGTTGCACTAGTTAGCATTGTGAAAATGTCAATTTAAATAATGAAATTACCATCCATTTTACATTCGATTGACAGTTTTATGATACTTACAAATTCTATATAATGAGCATGGTATTGTATGCTTCGGTTTTTCCTTCCTGCTTTGAACCTATTTTTACTTTCTCGTATATGAAATACAGAATTGTAATCGTGAAAAAAAATCCGAACGTGAGATTTTTCCACGTTTTAGACCTTCCCGAGTTCGAAAAACACATTTTTTGGTATTATTTCTGCCTGTTTGTGACACAAATAACTCAAAAACGCTTTGAGCTAAACAGATAAAAAGTGGTATATGGAGTGTAAATAAAATGTGTAGATTTCTATCCTATTTTAAATAAAATCCATTCAAAGAAAGTCTGTCTGACCGTCCGAATATAAATTAACGTGAAAACTACAAAATGAAATGAGCTGGATAGATGAAATTCGGTATACACAGATTTAATATCTATAATGTAGATACTTATCAAATTTTGAGTTAAATCTAACAAGGGGTTGAACGTCTTTTTGTCTGTACTTTTAAAAGTGTGTAAACGCAATAATCAAAAATGCAGTGACTGAAATATGTCATATTTGATATGTGATTTTGTGACTGTGATGGTAGTTTTGTGTCAAATTTCAGTTTGGATATCAAATTTTAAGAAAAAAAGCATCTAAAACACTCTTTCGATTTTTGGATGCTATTAACCGCACTCCAGGGATTCATCGCCAAAAGGCTCGCCATAGATCACACGATAAATTCAATAAGAATGCTAATTTCACTTCAAAGGTTAATATTTCTTAACCATTGTGTACCAGTGCCATACAATGTGTTCTCTGCCTTACCCACGATCCATCATTTTTGGCAAGGTGGGTGTGTAGATAACACATTTATTAGAGAATATGCGAAAAAGCTTTGGAAAAACCACTTCTTCTGTTGTTGTTTTTTTCAAGCATGTGAAAAATAATGGTGGAGTATTTCTATATTTAAAACAACTTTCTTCGAAGTCTGAAACCTCACTGATTAATTTTTTTTCCAAAAAATATTTATAAAGCAATATAATGGTGTTCACGCATGTTATTCAGCAATACATTTCGGCGAATTTCATTAACTGGATTGTTTAGATAGAAAATGAATGAGAGGAATCATCTGCATTTTCAATAACAACCGTCTCCCAGAACCCATTTCTGATGCGTCAAAGAAAGAGGTGACTCCACGCGCGGCGAGTGCGCAGATTTTTCTCTGAACAAATATCCTAAAATGACGTCACGCTTCGACTTGAATTTTACAGTTTTGTGCGTCGCATCGATTCTCCCATCACTCCTTTGTATCACCTGCCGGGGTGGTAGGCACGATTCTGATCGCTGTGTGCTTTGAATAATGAGATGCCGGCGTTGCGAAACTTTTGGATGAACGAGAGAAGGTAAACATTGGATTGAAAAAGAAATATGAATAACAAAACTTTTTTATTTTTAATTTAACTTAACATTTGGTTTTCAAGCTACACCAGGGCATTCAGGGACAGATGTAACTGTAGACTCAAATCAGATGATGATGTCCAAACAAATTGTCTTGGTTAATGAATGAAATAGCACTCCACGACTTAGATTTTCATACCACGTGAATATGTTATAGTCGATATTTCAGACTATAACTCACTTTCTAGACTTACATATTCCACGAATGTAAAAGTTTTGATCAGTGGTGATAATTTAGTTATATAAACGTCCCATGTTTAAAGTAACACTAGCGCTGCTTTGAGACGGACCTCGTCATTTTGATCCATTGTCAGATGACGAGGATGACACCTAAAATGAGACTCCTCTCTCCAAACTTCCACACTGCACTAGTGGTAGGACGTTTGGCCCCGCCGGATTTAGCGTGCACCAAACACACGTACACAACGGTTCACCCGTGAAATCGGATTCCGAACCTGAAACCCTCCGGTTCTGAAGCCGAGACTTTACCACCCTTTCACCTCGGCCCGGCGATAGATTTGGTGTGTATTTAGATCATATCAAATGCTGATTTGGAAGTGGGTATTCATGGTAATTGTATTAACATTTCGTCCTCACGTTACATGAGAGCTGACGGACATTGTAGTTTCTAGGCAACGAT
The DNA here is from genome assembly GCF_947563725.1 of Argiope bruennichi. Classification (NCBI taxonomy): domain Eukaryota; kingdom Metazoa; phylum Arthropoda; class Arachnida; order Araneae; family Araneidae; genus Argiope; species Argiope bruennichi. The sequence continues at coordinate 136,152,975 of NC_079156.1, read as the reverse complement.
TAACAAGACTGACTAAATATAAGAAATAGTCCCACTTTTCAAATTTTCACACCATCACAACATGATTATGTTTGATCATTCATGATGCATTTTAAGTCACCAAGATTATATGCACCATGAATTTTTATCGAACCTTGTCTCGAATATATGGCGCTGCCACCATGACATCACGATGAGAGATTTTAGCAGGAATTGAATCTGGTCTGTGAGTTAGAAGCTAATGATAGCATTATGCTACCACGCTTCGCAATTACAACTCACTTCTACGAGCGAAATTTTGTAAATTTGTAATATGACATGATGTAACAAGATTTTGTGAAGAAATTATACGGCTTCTCCCTCAGAACAAGCGAAAAGTATCATGTGATCAACAAGACAACAAATTTCATCCTATTCATATCTTTACGATAGACGCGTGTCACTTGCGATGACATGCATTCAAAACTTTCTGCCATAGAAAAGCCAGGTTTTAATAAAAAACTGCACCATTATAATCGAAAATCCGTTCTTTCTTATGTCAAATTAACTATCAAAATATAAATTCCGATATTTTCGCAATTAGGTTATTTGCCGGATATAGTCCCTTGTGACTTTTGGATCAGATGGTGAATTTCCATAAGAGGTAACTTCTCACATTCCGCAGAAGTGCAGCAACGAAGGCACTGGAGGATGTAGCAAAAGGAGTTTTGCTTTCACATTTGCATAGTTACATGAATAATGCATACAGTTGCACAGTTTGGTTATTTCGTATTAAAAACCAAATAATTAGCTACTATTTGTACATGCGCTTCCATCATAAAAACAATTTAGCCACTTTTTGAATATAGTAATAAAGCGCAAGTGCAGGGAGAAAAAATTATTTTTAATAATTTCTGTTAGGCTGTTTTCCTTTGTCAAAAAGAAGATATAATTACTGTTCCCTTCATTATGTAACTTTCAAAGAACTTTTTCTTTTTTATTTTGCTGCTTTAACCCTTAAAAAAACATGACATGGAGGATATTGAACTATTGGCTCACTCAAATAATTCCTGAGAGGATGAATGCGTGAATTCAAATACACTATGGAAGAAACTCTAATGAAGAAGTTTCAAATAAAGAATCTCTTTTGCATTGAAAAAATAGATTTCTTTGACTATTAAATTTCAGAAATCTAAAACAGACAATATACAGAAAAATAAGACGATCAAAATATTCATTTATTAATGAGTGAAATAATTTTTGTGTGCTTTATATGCTACAATATATTATACATGAAATCCCAACAACAGAGTACAAATTTCTTGGAGGAAGAACTCGGAATGACATAGCAATATTGGGTCGAAGTGTTTGCCAATGCAGTAGTTGACGTTACATGTCACAGGATTCTCGGGCCTTTTCCTGACAAAATCTTCATTTTAGAAATCCATTGTCAGATTCAATCATCGTAATCATTGATATCGATTAAATAGAGCATGCTCATTAACCAATGGTATAGCAAAGGTGTCAGAGTGGATGTGAATAGATATAAAATGCATAATTCATGTCAAAGTTTTGAAAAACACTCTGACTAATCGACTCAAAACACACCATACACTTTGACTGGGACGAGAACTAAAATCCTGGATTGGAAATTTACTCCGTTTTCCTTATTTTTCCCCAAACAGGAAAAGAATGAGAGTTGCGTCCTTTTAATGAAAAACAAATAATACTTTCTCTCCCCCCACAAATGCAAATCAGTATTCACCAATGCGAATACTGATACGCATATGTGGAAAGAAAAAAAGGTTTTGTTACACATGAACAGTGCATATTGGATCTGCTAACTTCATTAGTAATGATCATTGAATATTACTATGGAAAGCTAAAATGAATGTCACTTGCAACGACATCTACAGTGTCTGGCAAGCATTTCTAACCCAGTATCGTTTGGTGATTCCGAATCATCTAAGTGTATCTTGTTCTGCCTAGAAGTTTGTAGCTCGGCTGCTGAGACCCCCTGAGTATCTGGCCTAATATGACGGAAGGGTAGGCCAGATAACAAAAAAGCCAGAATGCCGAAGTTCGGTGATTTATTTCTTCCTTTTCACCAACACCAGAAGACAGAGTTTTTATACCAAAACTCACGGTTATAATAAGCATTTCCTCACTACTTATTGAGTACTAAGCCTTCCATTGATCTCAAACCACGTATAATGTGGATTTAAGAATATTGTACGTCGTATAATCAGGAACAATGAGGTCCGTTACACACTGACGAAGCAGTAAAACGCTGGTTTTTTTCCTGTCACAACTTGTATTTTCCACGTACGTAGGAGGATCGTAGCAGACGTCCGCTTCCAATGCCTTGACAATGTTGCCCATGCAACGTCTTGCCTTTTTTTTTTTTATTATTTATTTAATTACGATGCAAGCAAATGAGGCCGGATAGTCGCGAACCGAATACTCGGGAATGTACTGTATTATGAATGACAATGTTAAATGAATCATTCGGGCAATTGTTTTTAAAATCGAACATGTAAGGATTTTACTTCTGCATGTATCAAATTAATATACAGAACAGATTGTCTATTAAAATGTGGGAAGTATTTCTACGTTGTGTATTTCTTTTTAAAAGGCTGATATTACTCCTTAGTGAAAATAAGGCAAGTCTGTTGTAAAATATTTTTAAGATAAAGCGTTTCGCAGGACGGTTAAGTGCAATTCAAAATACCATTGCAGTCTACTTCTTATGTGAAAGTAATTTTAGTTTTTTTCGCTGCAAAGAATTCGTTCTTTTGTTTTTTTAAATCTGTTTAAATGCATCTTTGATAATAAAAACTACTTTTTAATACTTTGCAAAAATATAATAGTCATTCTATTTAAAATCTATCCGATAATCTTGAGAAGAACAAAAATCACTCAAAATAAAATAAATGCATCACATTTCAATCGGACATTATTTTATGCTTGAATTCATAGATTGCTATTAATTTATACAAGATTACATGTTAGGCTTACTTGCATTTACCGCTATGCAAGCACAGAAAATCAAACAAATCAAGTCAGATTTCTAAGGTTTATCGTATTTTTCCGTTTAATTTATTCATCAAAAAGCTACATACTCTTGCTATCATTTTATGAAGAGAGAATTGATACATTTTCCCGTTTGTTTCTACAGTCATGCATATTGCTTTAAATTTAAATAAAAGAACAGACACACTAGCTGGCATATCTTATAAAAATATTTATTTTTAAATATCTGAACAAAACTTTTATTATAAATGTCATTTCTTTAATTTGTGATAATGAGGTTTGTATTCATCTTTCGAAGTTAAGACATAAAATTATATGACAAAAATGAATGAATGAGTCGGTTTCCGTTTTTACGCGAAATGTGTTGTTGATTCGAAATCTTTCTCAAGTCCACATCAACTAACTTATGATTGATTGTGTTCACTTCAGTTAAATAATGATATAAATTAGAATTGAGTTGCTCGCTGCTCAGAGATTTTGCGGAATATCGGAGTCACGTCTTAGAGAATATGACCGAAAACATCATAACCAGCTGGAAGATCAGAAGTGTTCGTCACAGTGTTTCCATGCTGCTCATCGGCATCTTTTAAAATTTCGGAAAATCAAACAAATAATTCACAGCAATGGGACCATACGAAATAGTATCTGAGTGATAGTGAACCAGTGCATATACATGTAGTCTTTCTAGTAATTACTCTAACGAAGGGCAAGAAACGTTATTTTATTTTACTTATGATAATTATAGAAATTTAATTTCACATCAGTCTTTTTTCTTATTCAAGAAGTTATCCGAAATGATAGTAATGCAGTCTCCTATCCTCCTGTTCGAGGACAAACGTCCTCCCGCTGGTGTGGTGTGGAAGCTTGGTGAGGGGTGCCATTTCAGGTGTCGTCCTCGTCATCAGACCGTGGTTCAAAATTAAGACTGTACCCAAGTAGTCCTAGTGTTGCTTTAAAACGGGACGTTAATATAACTAAACTAAATCTATCTCACTGCCTCTTTTCAAAACATCCAACAGACTGCTCAGAAATCTTCACTGCCTCATTTGATCATTTCGCAGCAGACCAGCTTTTTCAAATGTTTAACTGAAACGTAGTTTTTAATAAATTAATGAAAAATTAATAACTTAAAACAAAAAATAACTTGTTATAAAGTAAAAAAAAATGTATATTCTTAAACCAGTTTAAACTTACAAAAAGTGTTACTTTAAAAATATTCATAAATGTATCTAATTAGTGCCGAATTATAAATAATTTATGAGGAAGGAAATGAAAGGAAAATAAAGGACATTATTATAAATAATTTCCTTTGTTTTAACATTAATCAACTCAAAAACATCCGACGTATTGGACGGTAAGCATTTATTTAAATTTCGAAATCTAATCAGAATATTAGTTTGACTGTGGCATCCATTTAAAATGTACGCTGCATTTATTTAAAAAGCAGTCAAAGAACTCATCCATCGCAGAATAAGTGACATGAAAAAGAAAGGCGGCCATTCAGAAAGGCTTTGAGGCTAACGCGGAAGCAACCGAAGCCGTGACTTCCGAAATTTATGTTTCTTTTGGAAGAAGAGCGGACTTCTTCCAATATTTCCCAACAAGCATCCGTCTCTGAAATTATTGAAGTGCTTAAAAATAGTTTCTTCTTCAAGCTCAACGTTTCACTACGCTTCAGTGTCTAGTTACGGTGTTCAGTTCAATTGAGTTAAAAAAGTGAGTCAGCTTGTCAACTTTGGAGGAAAAGTCATTTTTCTCCATGACTGAATCAATAAACAATTTGAGTGTCTGCAAGTATTTAGTTAAAAATGCGTCAAAAAAAATAATTAGAGTAAAAAAAAATAATAGAATAAAATAATTAAATCCTATGTCGAAAATAAAGCCAGATTCTTTTCTACCAGAAGAAAGAGAGAAAAAGAATCACTATTCCGACCTTTCCTTTTCGAATTTCGTTAAGATTGGAACTAAGGGAATAGAATTAAGTTCGAGTTAGAAAACCACTTTTCAACCCCTAAATGTAGAGCTAAGTGTTGCAATTATTGAAAACTATTCGCTATCAAGTGGAGATTATTCGAGTCATTAAATTATCTTCCTGTCTTCATTCTTAAAGCAGTTACGAAGAAATGAAAACATCCAGCACCTCCCCACCATTTCCACCCTGCTCATCTGGATGGTCCATCTACAAACTCGGTAAGATTTACATCTTCGCTATAACATAGCATTCGCCGTTTGAAATCGAGCAAAATTATTCTCATTTTAATGTTCACCGAATACTATGGCAATTTGCAGATTTGAAGGATAGGTCATGGAGTGCTCAAACTTAAACTTTAACTCAAAGTTCTTAACCTCCGCACGCAGCAAGTGATAAGGGTATTCTTGGCAATGAAATTACTTATAAATGGTTGTGCGTAAGAACTAACAACACTCATTAATGGTGTGGGAAATAATTACTTATGGGCTTGAGAAAGACAAAAAAAATGCGAGAGGGATTAGAAGTTTACATTGTAAAATTTCGAAAAAATCGGTCTGGAGTCGGTGTGGTAAAGCTGCAGATACATTCAATAATTAAGGGGACGCCGAGATCTCCTCTATGATTAAATTATTTGGGATAACACGAGTAAAGGGTTATAAATATAATTTTCACGCCATGAGGGCCGATTGGATAATTGATATTCTTGGCATGGAATCGAAATCATGGCAACCCAATGGCTACTCTGCAGAAACCGTCATTACTTGAGTTCCAAAAAATGAAAATAGTTGTAAGTAAATGCAGGAAGTTCCAAAATATTGTGTTTATAAGCAAGTCAGATGGAAGGAAGCAGAATTGCTATGGCATCCTTTTTTTTATCTTAAGAAAGTCTTATCTTCAATACTAGACATTTCATTTCATGGATGCCAGTGAATCTCGACTTTCATGTGGCACTCATAAAATAAATTTCTTTTTTATAGAATAGTAATAATAAAAAGCACACAGAGTACACATATAAGAGCTTTTCCTCTTGACTGACTGGACTCCAGTTTGGGTACTTATCAACCATTTTGATAATAAAATCTAATATCCTATTTCATCCTTCTTGCTCGATGCACTTTTAAATTAGTATGTTCACATATACGTGGATGAATGGAGAAAACGTAATTCTTCCCGACTAAAGATGGATGCAGATCGACACTTCTTCTATGAAGGCAATGTGTGGAATGTCACTCGCTAGCTCCTCTCTTTGTTGATGTGTCATAATCGCAAACATAATTCCAGTAAAACAAATAAAAGCGGTGTTTTCCTTCTGATTTTTAATCTTTAATATACAATTCTTTATTATAAATATGTAAATTTAAAATACGATTCCAACGAGCAATCTATTTACGGCATGAAAGTGTGATTAAATTAATTTATTAGTGGATAGTTAACTTCCAAAAACATAAGAATAGAGTGTTGCCTTCGGGAATACATCAATATAGAGAATTTCAAACTTCTGGCGCCTGATGGAGGACAAAACAGTGACAAAATGACAACAGTTACAAAGTCCATTTTTACGAACTTGGAGCAAGTTCGGAAAGTACAAAATGTGAAGATGTGTCAAAATACAGACATTTTTTTAACTATCTTCTCACATAGTGAATTTTGTACATTGGAAAATATCAGTTGCTGGCATTTTCAGAGAATTCAAAACTTTACTGGATTTTGTTAACAAAATCACATACCCCATTTCATTTATTAAACTTTCGAGTCCTTTTCGAGTGTTACTCACATAAAAACAGACCCAAAGAGATCCACTGCTTGATGGATCGGAACTGACATATAAACAGGATTTTCAATTCTAATGGCATGATTATATGCTGAATTTCGCCCTTCTAGCTGTTTAAAATGTATCCTATTCAGATGTAGGTCTATAAAAGACATAAAAATAGATGTTCAGAAGAATTTTCCGATTTTAGCTAAAATTTTGATAAGAGTCTACAGATTTTTCAAAAATGTCACTACCCAATTCCATATATCTAGTTTCCTTTACTTTTTTTAAAAAAATTATCTTGTTCACAGATGGAAAGATAAATCGATATAATTCCAAAATTACGTTTTTCGACTATTAGAATTTGAGAGTTGGAAGCTCCATTTTTTTTTAAGGAGACAATACTTTCTCATTGTATGTTCCGTACGCGAGAAAGAAAAAAGCCGGTGTTCATCAGAACGCCGCCAAACTTATGGCGATGACCTAAAATAGATTTCATTCAATCGCCGTCATTTAAGTTTAGTCTTAATGCATGTCAATTAGAATGAGGTAGAGGAGGAGAAGAGATACTAACAATTCTTGAAAATATTCAACTATACGTTTAATCATTGCACAAGGAACAAACAGTTAAGGAAAAAAGTCAGTGCAAAGCTATGTTTTCTTTTCGCTCTTTCGTTTCCGGTTTTTTTTTCACTGTCACTTCTCCCTCTACCTATTCTAAATACGGACTCATGAATCTAATCATTCTGTACGAGAGCATTTTAAGGCTATTTATCTGATGATTTTTAAACTTTACAAAATCTGCATCTCATCTTTTCCGTTTTCATCAAAATATGAATTTTATTTTATTTCATTTCCCAACGACAATGTCTCTGGTAGTCGTCAATTTCCCAATAGAATAGTTTTATGAGTGTCGTTTAGTCAAAGAGTCATCATTAAGTATTGACTGCTGTTCACTTGCATGAATAAGTCTGAATTCCATATAAACCTTCTGTATTCTGCTATGGTCTTATGCCAAAAGTAATTTTGCATCTCACTGCAAAATAATTGAAGTGATAATATGACGTCACGCACTCCTCTCCAAAATGAAGTCGGAGAGTCATATAAACGTGAAAATGGGCCTACTTTTATCAGACTGTCATTAGTTTATTTATATTAATACATTCGCAAAGAGAGGCGTGGGACTCAGACTCTTTATTATTTAAATATGATATCAAATGTCAAGGAAATAAATTAAATTTGAAAGGAAAACAAAAATGTAAATATATGTTTATTTCCCCATTTTATATATATACTAGCCGCCTTTGGCGACCAGCCGGTTCGCCAGTATGACCGCTCGCTACTATTTTCAATTAAATGTTTTAAGTAACTGGTCTCTTAACAGATTCTCAAACAAAACATTTTTAATCTTCAAATGTTGATATTCATACCAAACTTATACTGTTGTTTAGATCGTTTCGTTCCATTTACTATATATATTTTGTTAATGTGTTGTCATTTCCGGTAAAACTTCAACTTTATTTTAAAGTGGAAATGCTGAAATGGCAATTAATATAAAGATATTTTTTAATGAAACCAAGCGTTTTATTTTATTTATCATCTTTATTGTTATTTATTTATTATTATTACTATTATTGAATATGAGTACTGGAAACAGAATCGTTCGGTATTTAAGTCTTATGTGAACTACAAAATATTTTTCATCATTTCACTGTTCCTGCAAAATGTTGTTTAACCGAAAATGGAGGATACATTTTATTGTTTTGCAACATAACCCAGCAGTGCACGGTACGATTGTGTACAAGCAATTATTATAAAATCATAATGGATATCCGCCGCATATGTGTGGTGATTGATAGAGAACGGATGAATGTCCCATTCGAAGTAACACGAAATGTTTTTCGGAATGTACCACTGAATTTTGAACTGAGATCAGATTGCAAGCGCGACTGACGGGACGTCATCCTCGTTTCCTAGTTTCCGTGCTATCCTAGCCATTCAAGCTGGGCACGGCAAATCTTAAGCGGAATTGGATTGAGATTGAGAACCTGAAAGCTTCCGGCCGTGACCTTACCACCAGGCCACTACTGTTCCATTTATCAGGTTGAAATGGGACTTCATTGCGAAAGGAACGTGGTAGTGTGAAATGAAGGGAAATACTTTAAAGGTGGAGATTATAAAAGTCCATTTTAAATGCTTCATTTGCCTGCATGTCTTAGTTCCTTCTTTATACTTAAAGGATTTAATCTCGAAGTTTCTTGACATTGTTTTTACTTCCCTTCTTAAACATAAAGTCAGGACATTCCTTCATTTCGTCTCCAATACATTAAAAAAAAAAAAAAAAAACCATCCTGAAGACGCAAAATCTGCTTCTACCCACTGAAAAATTTTCACTCAAAGGATTACAAATCCATTTGAATGTATTCATCTTCATTAACGATATTTCCCAGAAAATTCTCCAACTTCCTAAGCAATAAAAATTCGAGTACCGCGCTGGTAAAGCGCGCCTTAGCACCGCTGTCCCAGATCAGAAGCAAAGCGTGAAGCGAGAAACAAATTGACAGGAGACGAACTGATCCAGCCAGCAACGGTCTTAAGAGCCGTAATTCAACAACTTCTCAGCACGTTTTCTGGTTCTGTAGTATTTTTAAACAGATCGCGACCGCTTCCTCATTGCGTTCCTTTTTTCCTACACCTCCGGGCCATGCATTTAAAATAAGAAAGAACAAGAAATTGACTTCCTCGACCATTAGTCAAAGCGCTCTTGCGATGAAAGGTTAGGCTGCACAATTATCGAAATAGGTTGCGGTGCTTTCTAAAAAAAGTGAAAACGTTAGCCGCTGTTGAGAATGACTAACGAAGCACTGGAATGATTTTGACAACAGAGATTTGGAATCCAAAAACATTCCTGTTTTACGAAAAATATATTTATAAACTCTTTAAAAAGCGGAGAAAAATTCCTATCAACCTTTTCAAAACATGTAGACTTTTAAACGCGGAAATGCTTCTTAAGTTCTCGAATCACGGTTTTAGGTCACTTTTTTGAAGTTCCTAAAACAGAAACATGAATATTAATACAATCAACTCATTCAAACAAACAGCTACATAGTGAATTCAGCGAACGTGCATCATATTTAATTCAGAGGAAAGAAGAAGTTATCGTGATTTTGCAGTTACTTATTATAAGAAAAAAGACACATTAATATTGAAAATCTAACTCTTGTGAACTCGACAGATTTATTCACCGACTGATTCACTACTAATTGATAAACCCAGCATTGCCCGAGTTTAAAATCCTTTCATGTGAAATATTTATTACTTAAAAGCTACTTTTGTATAAAATATTAAAACATAAAAAATGTTTTTATCGACTGACATTTTTTTAAATTTAAATTAGAATATTAATTGAACCAGACGTTTTTTTTTAGAAAATTTCCATTAGCTAATTTTCTCCGTAAGTTATTAACACTTGTTTTATGAATACTGCAAATTTTGATCCCATTTGCTGAAGTATAAAAAACGTTTTTAAAAAAGAATTAAAGACATTCATTTCTTTAATAAAAATATAAAAAATAAAGTCAATAATTGTTTCCGGTACAAATAATTTATTATTTAATTAAGTCTTAGTACAGAATTTTCCTAATGTTCTTTGGTAATAGTTCTTATATGTATTCTTGTTTTTCAAGTAATAAGAAAAAATATATATATTGTTTGCTCACAAAAGCTTTATTTTCCCTGTTCATGTTTGAATCTAAGCGGTAGTCTTATGTTTTCTTTTAATCTTATTTTAATCGTGTCTTAATTTTAAGTCGCTATTCCAAATTTCTTACTACTCAAAGTTCTATACTGTTTTCAAATAAGAATAATTTTATATGTTTCTAAAATATTTAAAAAATGAAATAGAAGTATCAAAAAATGAAGGCTGAGTATTCAAAGTCTCATCATTCATTAGCATCGAAAAATCAAAAAAATTTACTTATTACAAAAATCTATTATTTATTAAATTATGAAATATTGATAAAAATGATAAAAAAATCGCATCAAAATGATTTTGGAATCATTAAAAAAATTTCTCGCATTTATTGTAGATAAAATACTTGTTGATTTTCCGATCCCTTCACTCGAGATGATTTGACACCCCATGACTCAAAGCGCTGATCTGTTTCATTTGCCGGCAAAATCTTCACTTCCGTTAGAAATTTCAGCATATAACTTATGCTTGCTTACAGGAATTTTAAATCATTTTTTAAGAGTATTCAAATCATCGCTGCCCCATATGTACATTAAAATAAAATAAAAGTTTTAAAAATTAGTTGTATAGTGGTTCAAAATCTAAAACTTCCAATCAAAGGAATATTTATAAATTTAATTTCACCATCGCCCGCTTTAATCTTTAAAAAAAAATTAATAGCAGTTGAAGGAAAAATGGACCATAAATGAAACTGGTATCATTGAAAGAGTAAAATTTTTAAATTTTTGGATGGTGTGGAAATATTTTTTTCCAAGAATAATTTCCTCAAAAATTTATTGTGAAAAAAGCAAAAATTTTGTTTCATTTCTAATGAATTGAATACTTAATTAATTTCCGCACTTTGAAAATGAATGAAACATGTTTCTAAAATCTTTCTTTTCCCTCATTTAAATAATAAGTGAAAAATGAAGCACAATTGTTTGGAAGATGATGTGAAATATACATATATACGTCACAATGACTTTTGTTTATATCAAAATAAAGCAAAGTAAAGCGAAAATCAGTTACTTGGTGTCTTATCATCTGAATTGATGTCATTTAGTGAAGTCAAGCGTAAAAAAATGAATGACACATTAAGACTAAAAAAATCATATAGCAGAAATCATTTTTCACTATTTTTTTTAGTGTTATATCGTTAAGAAAATTCTGAATAAACAAATTAGCTTTTCATTTATTTTCTTCCTAACAGATGGAAGTTTAATTGATCTGTTCATCAGAACCGATGGCATAGTTTTACTTTTCAAGGATACGATGCAGTCATTTATTTCTTGTTCCTTTATTGTATTTGATTATTCGTAGCATTGTTATACCAACTCTACCTTCTTTTTAAACCCAATTTTTCCACACCTGATGACACTTACTAGTTTCCAGATTTTTAATTTGACTCGTTTCAGCAAAAGAATTATTTCAATATTTATGTAATAATACAGTAACCACTTCTAATAAAAACGGATATGTGTCTTTGTGTGCCTTGACCTTATACAATACAGATCGTTTGAGTTAGAACTAGCAGATTTGATACTAACATATTTTGAAAACTGCATACCTCATAATAATTTTCTAATTCGAAATTGAAATTTAATTCATTAAAAATTAAGAAAATTTTTAGCGTTCCTGGTAATCATTTCAAAAATGTTTTTGTACCATTTCGAAACTTATAACATTTTTTTCAATGATATCCATTGAATTGTTTTGCCTTTTTTTTCTTCTTTAATTTTGATTACAGTTAAGTTACTTAAACAAATTTAGAATATTTTGAAAATGTCATTCGAGCCGTTTCAATGACCTTCAAACCGTTTTTATTGTATCTTGAAATACTCACTCACTTTCTCTTCCGTTGTTAGAGACTAAGGAAGATCACAAATACATTTACGAATAGATGCTCTTAAACAATGCCGTAATATCTTCTTTTTTTATTTTGATGAGTATTTCTTTCATTTATAAACAAATGCATCTGAGATAATAACCATATTGAGTAAGATATCCGATATACTGAATCAATACACTTGCTTTTCTTTAATTATTATTTTTCTTTTTGACAAAATATTTTAATCTAACTAACATCCTGTTAGACATGATCATCCATTGCCTATAAACAGAGCCGCGCTGCTCTGATGTTGTAATCCATTGCGCATTTTGCAAGAGAAATAAAAAATTTTTAAAAATGAACAGCACCAGCGAAGACGACGCGAGAGGTTATATTTTTCATGCGACTGTAATGTCATGAGACTCCATTCCTTTAGGGAGTTCACAATGAAGGAGACAGATGCAAGATGACTAAAATAATATCACGATCACGTTTAATTACTGAAATAATATCGCGATTTGAAGTTTAAATATACATTATTCGAGGAATGATGAATATCAAACTAAGAGAAAACTTAGTTGAAATGGAACACATCCAATAGTACCACCTAAACGACTGATCGTCGAAGAAGACTAGTATGACTTAAAAAATAACTCAGCACTTTCACATAAAGGGAAACTAATTATATGCAGAGAACAATAAACAATTATTAGTAGTGTTTTTTTATATTAAATCTATTTTGTCTGATTCATAATGACACAGTAATACTATTACATACAATATACATAATTTTCAATTATTGCTTTAAGTTTGTTACTCTACGCCTGAGATGCCATGAGCATCCACGCATTTTATTTTATATATATATATATATATATACACACACACTATGTACCAATAATTATTTGGATATCCATGCAAATGAGGATATCTGCTCTCCTGATCTATGTCATGCCTTCTGTACTTAAATATCGTGTAGGAAGCAGCATTGGCATTTGTCGCATGCCAGATGCCAGGAAATTCAGAGCTGTTTGACTTCGAAAAAGGCGTCATTATCTGATATCATAGAAATGGCAGATCCTTAAGTAACACATCTAATGAGTTAAATATCTCAAAATCGGCGTTTGTGATTAAGAAGTGGATGGTGATGGGTGATTGGCGGAATCTTTTTCCACCCAGCAGACCCACAAAATTAAGAGACAGAGACCGACGAGTGCTGTCCAAAGAAATTCGGAAAGAACCTCCCTAAAACGATGGCCCTCATACTCCAGGAGTTCCAACAAGCATCCGGGACAATTGTTTCGATAAATACCATCCGAAAGGAAGCACATTTGCTCAGTTTCCATGGTCGCACTGCAGAGATGGAATTATGGTTTGGACATGTTTCTCGTGGTATGGACTGGGACCCTTGATGCCAATTCATGATCAGTTCTACACCAACTCATTGTCCACGCATCCTTCTAGAAAGTGTGTTTTTAAAGCGGTTTAGCGGTGACAAAGTACTAGCGCCTTAACTTACTTTCCATTACTTCCTGGGGAAGCAAGGGAAAGTTAAGGCGCTATATAAATGACACAGAAATTGACATTTTGACTTATTTTTTAAGTTACACTCATTCTAGGGTCCGAATAATCAGTTCAGAACTTAACATTCCAAAATCGACATTGTAGAGATTTATTTCAATTTAATAACTGGCATCCGTACAGTATTCGTAAAGTTCATGAACTATTAAAACAGTTACATGAACAACTATACGATCGACGTCTAGAATTTTACAATTGGACCCTTATTCAAATTCTCTGTTTCTGAGAAATGTGATATGGAATGACCAATGTCGCTTTAATTTAGAAAATTGTATCAATCTTCAAAATAAAGTCTTTTTAGAGCTTTGTAGCTGTAAAAATCCAATTTTCATGCTAGCGTTTCATCATCAGTGATTTCTGTATAAATGCGTGGTGTGGCAGTTTTACAAATTTGTTCGTAAGTCGTTGGTGAGAATGGCATCCAATATATTCAGTTAGTTTTAGTTGACATTATATCTGAACTAAGCAATGAAGTGCTTCTGGCAGCACACGCTTTGCAGATCTTAGTCGAGAAATTCAAGACGCCTGTATTTATGTTACAAGAGATGAATTGGAACTCATATACAAAAGTATTCTTAAAGCAAGGAAACCTTGTATAAATGTCAGAAAATTAGGTATTACTTTTTGATTAAAAAAATTACGACAGAAAATGATCTCAAATAGTAGTCATTAGTACGGAAAAATGGTATAAATCAACAAATTTGTCTTTTAATTTTTGGAAAAATCTTACAGACAATAGCATGAAAAATTGTACCTTTATAGACTAATGTAAGAAAGACATTTTATTCATTGACACATTTCTGCTTTAGAGATCGTATAAAAATTTAACTCTTGTAGCTATTTTATTTTCGCCCTCTACAAAAGCTGAAGTGTTTTCATAAGTTTGAATATCTTATTAGGTGCAGCTCTGTAGTTATAAGTTTAATTGCAATAGTTCTGGAAATAAATGATCGTTTCACTCTGTATGTATAGGGGTATGCACTAAAGTTCTTTATAACTCTTTTAATTAACGAAAGGCTGCAGCTTCTTTCATGTGAGTACCGTCTAGGTACGCTATAAGTGACTATACGCTACTGGGTAAAACCACTCAAAGAGCCACTTAATGGAAAAAAGGTGGAGTTCGTGCTATTATCCTTAAAAAGGTGTGAGATAGAAGCAAAAGGTGAATTATATTGTTATAAATCATTATTAATTGCGTATAAAAAGATACCTTGGAAAAAATTCTAAGAACAGAACGCTAAAAACAGATATTTGTTTGCTCGAGATTTTCTACACTGACACGGAGCAAGTCATTCTTGGGGGGGGGGGGGTAACAACAGCTAATTATCACAAGATGCTTTCACATCCGTTGTTCAAACTTATCTCTGTCATCTACAATGCATATCTGGATTCCTGCTTGCACATCACATTGCACACAATGCCGCATAGGGGGTAACACATTGACACAAGCATCTGTAATGCATCTTTGAATATCCTGCATTGTTGGCGAAGGGATCGTATACTCCTGCTATTTGAGGTATCCTTACAAGAACATTGGAAGATCGTTTTTCCGTCCGAAACATAATCTTTCTGGCCTTAAATAATCTTCTTTCAAGTTTCATGACGTCGCAGTTTCGGAACATGTAGACAATAAAATATTTTAAGTGTCTTTTTTTGTATCAAATTGAGGGTAATTCACTTTTCTCCTCTATGTCGTACCAATCTCCTCTATACCATTTTAAAGATAATAACGCCAATTCCACTTGGTGGTGTACAGATGATTTCATCCAGCAGCGCGTAGTCACTTTAACATACCAGATGAAGATTGCTGCAACCATTTGGTAATCAAAAAGGTGGCAGTAAACTTTTGTAGGCATTCTATATATACGAAAATTGAAACTTTAATGGAGACAACAGTTTATTTACGATTGATACAAAAGAGATACATGTTTCTAAGCTTTATTATCCTTCAATATAGTCAACAGCTTTGTGCAATTTCCGTTGCCAGCGATGTGGAAGTCATAGGATACCTTCCACAATCCCTGTTATGTTAATCGTTCGAATGGAGTGTCTATTATCTGAAGAATCTCTAGAATACTTCTGAAGGAAACGTCACGAAGTGGTTTTTTTCATCTTTGGAATCAAATTAAAGTCACAAGAATTTAAATCCGAGGAATATGATGGATGATACAGCACTTCCGAATCTCATAGATCGAACAAATTAGCCATAACTTGCGCTACATGTGACTAAGCATTGATCTCAAAATAAAGGTGTATTCTGCAGAAAGTGCCGCTTCTTTCTCAAAGCTGGTTGTAGGTTGTGTTTCAGAAATGAGCATTGACGGTCCATTGTGGGGGAATGGTATGCGTTTAAATAACATCATCACAGTTGTACCCAAAAATCATCTTAACTTTCACGTTATTTCAAGAAGGATACCAGCAAAGAAGAAGTGTTGACTATCTGAAAGAAAAATATACTGCTCTGCTCTCTCTTTTTGTGTACATATACAAAAAATCTACGTTTCTTTAAAAAAAAAAAAAAAGAAATATGCCTTTTTTATGCTCAGATAAATTTAGATTTTGTTGATTTGATCCGTGTTAGTATCTGAGTTTGAAATTTTTAATGTAGATGATCTCCAGGTGACAGAATTTGTGAGCTACTTTTTAGTTAATTAGATTAACATCCCATTATTTGCACGGAATTTATATTAGTTCGCATCATATAATACATAATCATGGTTAGAAGACAAAGAGAACACCTAAGCTGGTACCCACTCTGAAATTACACGGTACATCAGAAAGAAGGTATTTGTTCCATGATGACTGATTTTCTCACCCAAAATGACCTTCAAGACAGAAGAGTAGAGGCATCAAACATTATCTACAATCCAGAAAGTAAAACCTAACAATCGTGAATCTCAGTGGGACCGGAATACTGATCTGCACGATCTCATGAAAGTCCTGCACAATATATGGGCCGTGGTGGCTTGTTGGTAAGGTCCCGGCTTCGAAATCGGAGGATTTCAGGCTCGAGACCCGATTCCGTCGATGCACGCTAAATCCGTCGGGACCAAACGTCTTTCCGTTGGTGTGGTGTGGAAATTTAGAGTGGAGTTCCAGCTTGGGTATCATCCTCGTCATCTCACCACAGTTTAAAATGACGAGGTCCTTCCCTAAATAGTCCTAGTGTTGCTTTGAAATAAGACGTTAATAGAACTAAATTAAACTGGCACAATATATTCCTCTACAATTCTGTCCAATTATCGATATTATATATTGCGAAGTTACTTCTTGTGGTGGCAACAGTTTATTTTTCGGAAGTATATCGCATAACAAGAATTTACAATCGAATAACAAGAATTGGCAGATCCGAAGAAATGAAACACTGCTTCATCCTTACAACAGAGATATTCGAAATTTAGAAATGAGCGTATCCTAAAGTTGCTATCTGTTGCTTCATCTATATATCATTTCTCATTCTTAAGTAAGTTAAATGCATAAAGAGATCTATTTTCTGCACTTTAATTCAGGTAGAAGGAAATAGGTGAGTAGGGGAAAAGTATAGAATAAAAATAAATTAGATGGATTTATTCAATTTTTCAACGCTCGGCTTCCTACTAAGTTTTTAGGAATGCTTAGTTACTTTATATGAACAACAACTACAGAATTTGATTTGGAAATACATGAGTTGTTTTCTATTTATGTCACTCTAAAGCCTTCCTCGCATCTGAGATCTAAAAATAAATTATTTCCCAAATAATATTACATTTACTTCAATCGCCTTTTAAAATAGCGTCCTTTCCAAGATAGGATAGTAACAACCACTTTTAAATATTACTAATTTACAGTTCAAATAAACCATTATAAATATGATTGAATAGAAGTATATTAATGGATAGAATGAAAAAGAACTCAATCAAAAGAGCATTCACAGTTGTTTTTGCTATAAAGTGGATGGTTTGTAACGCGCCTTTTTTGCTACATTCGGGCTTGCTGCGAAAGTTTCCCTCTTGAAACATCAGTGTGTGTCAAATACTCCAGGAAAGTAACCTACCCTGTCTCAGCTGGAGCTATTTGATTAGAGTATCACTTAATATTGAAAGTGGTATTTGCACTTTTAGTGAAATTCTGTAGGTGCTCTGACCGACAAAAACTGTCACAATTCCCTTGAGTTCCTAGTCACGCCATGCCAAGCGGGATTAGTACCAACATTCAACCACTGAGGCAGATCTTTTTTTTTTTTTTTCCTACGTTGACTAGATATGATCTGTTGCTAGTAGCAGCTAATAAACGGTGTTGAAACTTACATTACAGAAAGCATAAATATTATGTATTCTTTTAAAAATAAACAAATTTTTACTTTGATAGAAGATAGGCATACTCGTAATTATCTTTTTGTAAAGATCTTGGAAGGAATTTTAGTATATTAATTCTAAAAGTTCAACATAATATCGCACAATATAATTTGAATTTTTCGAGAACGCCTTTTGTTTTTAAAGAATATTGGTATATCCTATTTCTATTTATTTAATAGACGTTTATAATTTTCAAACATCTGAAATTTTTAAAACATAATTTACTTATATAAAACATCTTGATACACTCATTGTAAACTAGGTGCTCCTAAAATAATCACAGAAGCTTTAAAAGTGAATCAATTACGATATATATATATATATATATATATATATATATATATATATATATATATATATATATTACAATCGAACTTCGGATTTCAAATACAAAAGATGATGCTCTTCGTCGCCAAATTGCAGGTGGTTATAAAGAATAAAAACTTTGTTTGTGTTTAAATTCCTGCCGATTAGCCTATTTTAGTAAATGTAATGACATTTTTTTAAGCATATGCACTTATATTTTAACATAACAAAACCAAAAGTTAGCTTTCGCAGTTACGGCTACAGTGAAAAATTTTCAAAAATTTCAAATAGTAAAATTTCCTCTCTTGAAAAGGGGAGGGGAGTACAACTTTTATCGTGAAAAAAAGTCGTGCTCGGTGATGAATTGTATTTGCAGCTGTGAAATGTCGACTCTTGGTAGCAATTAAGAAAAACATCAAAGACCAATCAATGCAGACAAAAAAGTCAGGTAAATCCTGTTATTATGTTTCTCAAATTTTCCATGTGTTATCTAGTATAAAGACGACCTTATAAATCGGCAAAGTTTTTTTTACTGTAATTATGTTGTAATTTTCTATTAACGATCCTCCTGTTGTGATCTCTCTGCGCATCTGCGAACGAATATTGTATGATAGAAACATTATGTTTGGCATAATGTATTCGTATTCTTTCTTCGAAATGCTTCTTTTAGCTTAGTAACATGAATTTTTTTTATAAAATCATTTATTAATTTTTTTTTATTTCGGATTTTGCATATATATATATATAATATATATTTGCAGATTTGACAATACTCCGCGGTTTTCGTTTTTTCTTTGTAGTATTATAACCATATCTAGAACAGAATTGGACTTTTGTGGGAAGAATAAGCATCGTTTAAGAAACTAAACTAGCGTAAAATCGATGTCGCGTGTTCCAGTAACCATATATGAGATTTAAAATTAAATTCTTTTGAAATTTTGAAATTGAACGTCCATTACTATTATTGATTTTTTACAATAATAATTGGAAAACAGGTTAGAGTCAAGAGCTTCCATTTTTTTTCGGGCAGCAGGCAAATAAGTAGAATTCATTAAAAAATGAACAGATGTTTGTTAAACAAAATTTTCTTCTTTGGACATAGACGCATTTACATTTCAAAAGCTTAAACTCTTACATTAATGTTTACAGCCATACTTATAATTAGCTCTATTCATAAACAATTTTCGGGAGCGGAACAAAATTTATTCTTTTCAAAATATGAATTTTCTATTATAAATTTCCGTTAAGAGATGCCAACGAAAAAATTCCCAAATACAAACATGTTTAACATGTAATTATCTGTTACGCATGGTTGATTCATTTTCAAGGAAAGCAGCTTTTAGTCGAGTTTATTTATGCTTATGCCAACACAAAGGTGTTCCTCGAATATTTAAATGACATTCCGTTCTCTCTTAAGTATTCTAAATACGCAGAATGTTCACTCGCAGTAACTATCACCTGTGATGCAGGAAATGCAGTTACGATCAAATGGTTTAAGAGAAAGTTTAATCTCTCTTGCCAGTTTAAAATATCCATTGTAGACCTCTCTATTCTCCCATTTTGTTTCATCCGGGACCCCAATGCATAATATCATAAGCATTTTGTTGTTAAAAATAACAGTTTTTCAAAAAAAAAAAAAAAAAAAAGAAAGAAAGAAAGAAAGAAATGAATGTATCATATTTTCTTAAGCAGATAAAAGGTTAAAGTTGTAACAGTTGTTTCATGCTATGGAAAGAAAAGCTATTTTTTTTTTTTTGTAGTGGATGCCTCTTTACAAGTTCGCGGTCAAAATATCATACTGAATAAGATATTACAAAACAAAGATTTGCTTTCACTTTGAACTGGACTGAAAATGTGAATGCTGTAGCATCTGTTTGGATCACAATGAAATGAATTCTATAAATTCATTTCCTGGAATAATAGCCTATTTAATGGGGGTGTTAAGTTAATTGTATTTAAAATAACTTTTTCCATAAAATAAGAATCAAATTTCAATTTTTTCGGATTATATAGTATTTTTAATTTCTATTTTCCATCATAATGTAAAAATATACAAAAAATTTTGAAAGTTCTATGTATCTCTAAACAGGCAATATAACAATTTTATTTCAATTATTGAAAAACTTTTTGAGTATATATCCTATACTATAATATAAAACGTGTCACTATATTTTGCAGACTTCTGTTTTCCTCGCAAGATTATATCTATTAAGAAAAATATTCTGATTAATTTCATAATTTAGTAAAAAGGTAATACACTTATGAAACATTTATCCTGAAATAATAAGGTTTTATGAAAAAGAAACCTTTAATTAAATGGTTTCATGTTAGAGCTTGGTCCTCATCTTTATGTAATTTGCATTTTTAGAATGATTTTTTTGAACTTTTGCTAGTGAAGTGTGTGTGTGTGTGTGTGTGTGTGTGTGTGTGTGTGTGTGTGTGTGTGTGTGTGTGTGTGTGTGTGTGTGTGTGTGTGTGTGTGTGTGTGTGTGTGTTATAATTTTGTGAATGAATAAGGGATTATAGTTTTCTGAATCATGAAACAAAATAAAACTGGTGGTTAAGCACCCAATAAATATTGGAGGACCCAGATACTAATAAATAGTTTTTATCTAAATTTGAGAAAGAGGATTCTCACCTGCAATGGCATTGTGGAGAAATGAATCCCTGCATTTATATATTTATTTACTCTTACATGAGTGTTTCAATTTTTAAAAAAATCTTTTAATTGAAAATTTCGATATATTACAATAATATAATAGATCTAAATTATAACTACTACCAAAAATCCGAATCCCTTTGTGATGTTCTACATAAAATGGGTACCCTCTTTTCTCTTATTTCATATTCTTCATGTTCATTAACATGGAATGTATAAATGCAACTCCAAAAGAGCATAAAATTGAAATCGTTTTGTTAATTGAATAAATTAATAAAATATATTGTTTGAAGCCATTTGTCATTGCAAATAAAGAGAAATCTATCCTTTTTATTCGATTCGCACTCATTTTCTAAATCGCGCATCATTGGGATAAAAAAAAGATTTAGAAAATAGCAGATTGAACTTAATTACTGGAATGTTTTTAACTGTTGTTTTTAAACTATTTTTTCATATTTATTTTCAACGAATCGGCATATTAGATTTTCTAAACTATTATAAATTCCCTCGTGATACGATAATTATCATACAAATAAAAATTAAATAAAAATGCATAGAAAATTAAATCGTTTTGCTATAAATTCTATAAATTATATTTGTAGACAGTTTGTAAAGTAAAATCACATAGCATAAGTTACACAGTCGAATTTTTATAATATAATATCATAAACATTATCCTTTAGTGAATATAATGCAGCATGAGGCATGAAAACATGACTTAAAAACAACGAAAATTCTGTTTATCATTTCATGTATAATGTTTTTATAAATGTCAGACTTCCATCAAATATCATTCGCTTGAATAATGATAATATAACAAAATAGAGATGTTCTAGATTTTATAAAGAATAAATATGAGACGAAAAGCAAACACAATTTAAAATGCAAATAAATACTTTCATTTGGGAAAATTATTTTGCCGATGATAACCCGGGTTTAATGGTTATTTAACTTCAATGCACTCAATGCACTTGTTTTGGTTTTCCATCTCTTTATAATTTGCGCTAAGCTAAAGTTTTAAGAGTGTGATCAGTCGAGCAAATCAAGCAAACGAAATGATTTTCATTCAATTGTTCCAAAAAAATGCATGGCTAGCGAATTATTTCTTTAAAGAGCATTACATGGAAGAAAGAACAGAAATATTTTACAAATGAAAGCGACCGATTCAGTTTTGCAAACAACATAATTGAATCATCTGCATAAAAGAAGGCTACCTTCCAGAGATTAGTAACGCTCAATACAATTGCAAAACCTTAAAGAATATTTAAAAATGTTTTTGTTCCATTCATAATTGCTGCTGTTTTTATCATTTTCTTAATTAAATCGACTGCAACACAATAAAAATATAGAAACAATTGAAGTGAAGAAAAGAAATGATTATGAAATAAAAACTAAAGCACGAATACGAGTTTTGAATGACTCATTTTCGCCACAAACTCTTTTAAAATTTTAATTGCCGAGAAGAAGGCTCAAAACTGGCAATTTAAAATCCGTTCTCACTCAGTGCGAGTTCAGGAAATAGGTCATTAACAACTCCATTCTGTTTGCCCAAGGACGATTCTGTCAGAGCGCGTACCCTTCAACGAGCAAGAACTCATTTATTAATTTCAGAACATGTATAAGGCTATGTTTAGGAATACAAACAAGCTAATGCACGGACTGGAACATGAATTCATTCCAAAACGGGCTTTTGTGCTCTATTTTCTAAAATACCGCTGCATAACCCAAGGCGAGAACTGAATTGTCATAAAGATCTGTGTTTCGTTCTTTTTTCCTCGGGAAGACACACTATTTCGTGAGGAAAGGGAAAAGCTATTCTAAATATGCGAAGAACGCATTCGAAAGAGGCCTTTAACACACTTTCGCTCGGTTAGATTTACTGCCTGGATATTTTGTCATGGTTGAAGTAGTGGAATTAAAAATGTCACACCAATAATCCTCAGCCCGAAGAAAGAGTTCTTGGAATATATAATAAGCTCATTTCTTTTTAATGCATTTTGTAATCTGTTTACAAGAAACTAATAAATAATATAATACTCTGTCCTTTGAAAATAAGTTATCGTTAACTTTTTGTTATTATTTAATCTAATATAAAAATAAATTGTGATGCAGCTAGGATTATTCCGATATATATTTTTAGGTTATAAAAGGTTGATTTTTTTTGGTTGTTGATTAGGAGACAGCGTATACTATGGGCCGTAAGCATTTCAATTTTTGAATGCCTTCTTTTTTATGCTCATTGATTCTTTAGGCATTCTAATTTAGAATAATAATAAGAAAAAATAAAATTATTTTGAATTGCCAATTATTTTTGAAGAAAAAATTACTGATTACTTGCCCATTCTTTTAATTCTACCAATTTGTAACTTAAAAGAAATAAAATCGGGCTTTTAATAGATATGATTTGACATTCAAGTATAATATAACATTTTTTTCTTCGCGAAATGGGATTTTTCAACGGATTTATTTCATGTGTCGTTGCTGCACAAATAGCTATTTAACTACACATTTTTTGACCACTTCCTTATTCTTTATCTATTAAATCTAGTTTAATCTGTAAGATGAGAGTGGATTCTAAAATTGAATTGAAGCGGCACACTTGTATCAAGTGAGAATAAATTATATATTTTTCAATAATGAAAAAAAAAAAAAAAAACGAATTTTGAAGAAAGATGGCACCATTATTATTCTATTGCTATTGAAAGTAAATTTATTGGTCGATCGATAAGCAATTTGCGGATATCCATTTCACTTTGATGGCTACCTGTTAATAAGATTTCCGATTTCAAAAGTCGTAAAATATATCTGATATGGGTGCACGGTAGGGCTGATAACTTATTTATTATTTATGCGTCGTGCAATGTGCAACAAATTTCATATTGAAGCATGAGAGTCAGCAAATTTTCTTCTTCATTCTGTTGTAAAAGAAACTTAGGAACAGCGGGTGATTATAAACGAGTGTCCCAACTCTGCAGGCAGTCACGGTCGCCTGGTCGTAAGGTCTCAGCTTCAGAACCAGAGGGTTTCAGGTTTGAGGCCTGATTCCACCGAAGAACCGTTGTGTAAACGGACCTAGTGTACGCTAAATCCGTCAGGTACAAACACCCTCCCGTTGGTGTGGTGTGGAAGCATGGTGAGGGGGGAAGCTCAGGTGCTGTCCTCGTTATCTGACCTCTATTCAAAAGGACGAAGTCCGTCCCAAAATAAACTTTAAATAAGACGCTAATATAACTAAAATTGACCCAACTTTGCAGGTCTGTTAAAAAAATATAACCTTGTTATTTATCAGAAATGAAAGATAGCAATTGAAAGTTTAAGTTCAATACAATTATAAATGCTCAACGTGAATCCCTTCAGAATATCGAAGTGGTCTCACAGTTTTCTCGTCATTCTCGGCTTGAAGCTTTGAAAGGATGTGTGTATGGCAATATAGGATTATTTTTTTATCGGGGTACATCAAACAGCAGGTGTTTGTTTCACCGCCACCAAATAAAGTTGGCAAATTTAAGGCATCTGCAGACTTTCAAAGCGTCACATCAAATATGCTGAAAAAGTATGGGATGAGTTATCGTGTTGCCTTGATATCGTTCGTATTTTTGGAGAGACAGTTAGGACTGAGTTAAATTTAAACTTGCAACTGTTATTTGTAGTATCCGACCAACAATATGGTAGTACTTTGTTTTTAATAGCCCTGCAAGGTTGGAATATTCCTTTATAATCATCTTCTATTGCAATGAACATAAAATTTAGCTTCATATTTTGAAGGTCCTTGGATTCACTCTTAGTTCTCACCTATGCTGTCGCGGCTTACGTGGGAACTAAGATTATCCGCGTGCCATCGGCTGAACGGAGTAGCTGTTTACTAGTGATACCAAACTTGTAAATCTGTATTAAATGTTGAACTCAATCTTTCAACGGGAAAAGTTTTGTGCTCTGTTTCTCACTAAGGGACGTAAGAAATGTTGCCACATAGTGCAATAAATCAAGAAAGTGGAAAGGAAAATGCATTTACTGATTCTTCTTCTTTTTTACTTCCCCTTTTGTCATTTGAAAATAGTATGCAAATGCATGTTTTTGTCAAAGTATTGAAAATGGATAAGGCATTGCAGCATTTTGTCCCGAGATAAATTAAAAGCAATTATTACATAATTCAAGTACATAGTACATGATACTTATTACATTTCTTACATGAATGGTTTCACTTTCTTTTTATTTTTTATAAACAAAACATTTCATAAACCAATTATTTTATTAACATTTTTATTTTTTATTTGCAAGTTATTTTATTGGCCATTTTATTTTTTATGAACAAAATGATTTTAAAGTTTTTAAACAGGCTTTAATTATTTTTCAGAAAATGTCCTATTTTTAAGTGCTGTATTCAAATACCGTTTGCAGTCCCTGCTTATGTAATTAATGTCATAATTTTTTTACTATTATTAATATTTGTTTATAATTTCCCTTGAGATTATTTTCTTTTAATCTGGAATGCTATTTGTTACTTTTCTCCATCACGTGACTTAAATGATTGGAAATAGTTATTTATTAAGAATCTTATCAAAAATAACTTTCATTTTCGGATTTACCTCAGTCATTTGTAACCACGAGATGAGCATAGTTTGCTGTAGAAATCCGATTCATTGCACACCAGATTTCTAAAATCGTTATTATTGTGAGAAAGAAGCATTATGAGTATTTTAGTTCCAAATGGGAGTTTTTATATTGGCAATAATGTACAAACTTATATCTATCTTTTAAAATATTTTTAAAAAAATCCTTTCAAAATTGTTACTCGGATTTTTTTAAGGAAATATTCGATTCTGGTTTTGACGTAAAACCATCAAACCCGCTTATCTGAAATGAAACTTTATTTTTGCTTTCGAACTAATCATCCTTAAGTTTCTTCATTTTTACCTTTCTGCAAATGGGTATCGTATTTCAAAGCTGTAATCATTTGTGCCAATGATGCCTAATCTTTTTTCATACGCATCTTTTGTCTTCAGTAAAAAATAATCGCAAAACAGTTTTTTTTTTTTGTTAATATTTCTGATATTCCCAAACATGCATTAAGAAATGTGTTAAATATATAACATTATATTTTGAACTGGTTAAGAACTGCAAAAGTCTCTTTAAAATAGATGCTTGGAAAACAAATACACCACTGCCTTTCTGAATACAAAACGTTATTTATTACTGTAATTGGAACTGATATCTAAAGGTGGAAAAGCGCTCATCAGTGCATACATTAGTGATGCTGAATTGCAGCTGGAGATTTACCTCCTCGTTGTACAAGATTATAATGAAGAGCGGCAAGTTTTGTATGAGGCCAAATTTCACCCCTTTTAAAATTAACATCTTCACCATTTGCTTAAATTTTTTTTTCCCCTTGGAATTGAATGAATTAAAATCTCATATTCTCTTTTGCAAATCGGATCTAATTGTACTTTGTCAGCGACATGCTAAAATAAATGCTTTCATTTCATTTCATTTATTTTTCAGGTGCAGGTATTACATTTAATGACCCATAAGCATAATATTTTTAAAAACCTATTTTAACTCTTTAGTAGAATTTTTTGTCTAAAAAGTAGAAGGCGGCATTTTTCTGAATGAAAAGCATTTTTCAATAATTTTAGTAAAAATAGTTTGTAGATTTTGTTTTGGTTCAGCGACTATTCGAAATGATTACACATTTACAGATAAATGTTTTGATGTTATTCTTTTTTTTTCTGTCATATTTAGGAATGATTAAACTGGCTAAAATGAAACAAAACACATTTAAACTTTGAAATCCTACAAAAACCCATAAATGACTTTTAAGAATAATAAATAAAAGATGAAACAATAAAAACTGCTATATTAAAAATAGCAATTGTAGGTTCTATATATTCCAGATATCAATGTAGTATTATAAATTATTAATGAAAGGTTTAAAAAGATTTAAGTCCTGTATACGTAACATAATTAAAGAAAATATTTGAGAAAAGATTTTAAATTGGCAATTACTTTTATTATATTTCTTTCATTAAGAACTCATAAAAAAAGTATTATTCATTGTTATGCAAATCTTTTAAGAGATCATTGTATTTTTTAAAACTCTCATTGTTTACTAAACAATCGTTACTAAATAAAAATAAATATCAACACTCAAAATACTTAAAACGACATTTGCATAAAATGTATTCTGTTCGCTTGTTATAGCATTAGAGGAAGCAAGGTTTCTCTTTTCCTTGTTCTTTTTATTAAACGAATGAGACGATAATCGTTTGCAAGAAAGTGCTTTTTCCCTTCGCCATATCGCAGTGACGGTTGCGGCGTAATTACGTGCCATGTTTTAGAATTTATTTCCTCCAACAAAATGATCGTTTGGTATTCCGTCCTTGATTGGTTCTTCATTGAGTAATGCGTTTTCTATCTTAAGTCTCCCGGTTGACCCTAAAAAAATAATCCTGAATTATTTATCACTCCAAATGTCTTTTCGCTGTTCCTATATCTAGAGGAAAAAGGGGAACATAGGTTTGGTTCGTCCGTGCGCCGAAAAAAAACAATCACGTTTTCTGTCATATGCTTCGTCGAAAATGAGGATCTTTTTCCTGCCGAGATGTTACTGGAAGATGACAAACCGCGTGACGCGAGAGAAAATAATTACAAATTGTGATTGATGGAAGAGAATTATCGTGATCCACACGAGAGTGGAAGGATCACAATGGCTTGACTTAAGAGCTTCCACTTTTGCATCTGTCTGCATACTTTTTTAGAGCATGACTCGCTTTCAGTTACAAATTTCTCAAATCTAAATGACCTAAAAAACAAAATGATATCGAATTCTCTGAAAAAAAAAGGGGGGAAAGAAACCACCATTCATGAAATTTTTCTAATTTTTCTTTCTTCTTTTGAACTATAGCTATTGCCGAAAAAGAATACATTTTTGTTCCGTTGCTTTAAGTGGATGCTTTTACCAGCTGTAAGATTCTGCCGTTTTAACGCAGAAGAATGAATGCATTAGAATTTTCTTTGGTACTTTTCTGTTTCCGATGGCCATTGGTGACAGTTAAATTATTTTCGCAAAATCACCAACAACAACAAAAAAAAAAAATCGCCAACAGTTTGGCGATTATTTTACAGTCTCCGGAAACGGAAAAGTATTATTTTATTCCGAGGGCCGTTGGCGACAGTCAAATTATTTTTTCCAATTTTCGCCAAATCGCCAACAAAGAGAATCACAGTGACTTAACTTATGAGGAAGACACTTTCAACAATTAAATTATTTTCGCCAAATCGTCAAAAAAAATCGCCAACAGTTTGGCGATTTTTCTACGATTTTCGACAACGGAAAAGTATCTTTTCTTTTGTTCGTAAAGATTACAAACTTTGATAGACCCCTCCAATGCAGCTGGCTAAATTCCATTCTTTTAGCTAGAGCTGTTTATGAATGTCATGTTCAGAACTGGGGAGAGATCATTCGAAAAATGGGTTCCTCGGACTCAGGGAGGCTGAAATATGAAGATTCATAAAAAAAAAAAAATCTTAGAAAGTCTTGATGGAAATAGAATTTCTATTTCGGAAGGAGAGGCCTGTGAATCCGAGATCCACTTGCATTGAAAATCCCACGTATGTAGTGCAGGAATAGATTAAATCGGTTGTCATAAAACAAGCAATGGCCAGGCCTCCTGGAGTGGTGGATACCAGGTGAGGTCCCCTTTCCAAAATGACTGGCAGAGATTCAAAATAACATACTGTCTGAAGAGTCCTTGTGTAACGGGACATCTCCACAGTGAATCAATGCTAAAGATACTGATTGATTACTGATACCTTCAGTGAGAACAATTGCAGATATTTATCGTCTCTTCTACTATGTCATTTTTAAGGCTTACTGATTATTCTTATAGTCTTTCATATTATTAGAAAATAATAATAATATATTATTATTATCTTCTTTATTATTATTAAATCATGATAACGTTTTCAGGCTGGCATATTATCTATTCATTGTGTGATGTAGAAATGATTCAAAGCGATCAACGGGACAAACCGCAGAATTTAAAAATGTCACATTTGGATAGTAGTTATTTCTTAGATATTAGAGTCTCATTATGAAAGGTCGCATCAAAATTTTAATAAGATTTTTTATTAGTTAAAAAATGATCGAAATGTTAACGTTTCCCTTTAGTAATTGTGTGTGGGAAGGAAGGGGGTTGTTGCATAAAAAAACATTTTTATTTCATTTTAATATACAAAAAAAAAAAAAAATCAGCAATTTTACTTTTGATTTTAACAAATTTTTTTAAGTAATTTTAACACAAATTTCTAAAACAATATTTCTGTGTGATGTAACTACATAAATAAAGTAACAAGACTATGAATAATTAGAGACTTTCGTGCAACTAAACCAAGGAATAAATTAGATTTTTTTCAGTTTATTTCTAGCCAAGACAATAACATAGTCAAAACATTGAATATTTTTTAACATGATAATGTTTTTGGATTTTCATTCTTTTTATGAACTGCGTAATGGAAAAATATTTAGCATCGAATGTAAAGGTTGGTTCAATTAGATTTGATCAAGAAGAGAGGGAAGAATCAAGTCTAAAACTTTATCATGCTATGATTTTCCGATAAGAGATTCAAATCTCTTTGAAATATTTATCTCAGAGTTCTCATTATGATTTCTGTTTAAAGAACTCAATAAAAAAATTCGTGTAATGAATTAGAGAAAATAACAATAGTTCCATTTTAGAATGACAAACCCGAAATGGATAAAAAAAAAATTATTGATTTCTAATAGTATGTATTCACCCAACTATTAAGTGATCTTTCATATGTTTTAGCGCATAACGAAATGTAACTTTTAATCCTTTTGAATTCCAAATACATTAAAGATATTGTTGTCTTGAATTAATCGGCAATGCGAATCTTTTATATTTATTTGTCTACGAATTCTTATTGGAATAAACTGAAAATATCATCTGTTATTCGAATTCTTTCGATTCATAAAAAATCAAAAATCAAAAAAACTATTCAAAAATCATTTACATTATGAATTGTTTTTATTTGTTAACAACGCCAATTGAGAATGTATATGTATAAATTGTTAATGTTCTTCAATCAATCAAAAACATTTATGCTGTACAAAGTCTTTAAAAAATATATTTTAAAAATTCTGAGGGTTTTTTTTTTTTTTTAAAGTTTGAACACCTTCGTTGTACATTTTACTGTATATTTTGGGGCTGCATTGCACTAATGCTGCGTTCAAAATGTTGTATTTTGTTTGCTTATAAAAATAACTTATTTACTGTTTAAAGCTACTATCCTTTAAATTTTTTTTAAAATTCTGCTTATAATTATTTTTATTACAAATGTTATTTACTATTTATTTGTTAACAATACATTACTAAAATAAAATATTTTTCTTGCTGTATTCGTTTTTAACCTAGTTACTTTGATTTTCATTCTAATTTTTGGATTCTCTGAATTTTTATTATGGTTTTGCTAACTCTGAATGAACTAAATTCTACTGTAATATTTTTCATATACAGTTTGACAACTCAAAAGATACAATAGATATTTCTATTTTAAGCAACAAGATAACTGCACTATTTTTACTGCAGAGGTGTAACTTAGACGTACATTAGTGACTTTTTTTCTATGTTCCCTAACAAAGAAACTTGAGGTTTTTGCTTTGTGACTTCTACTAATGGAAATCACCAGCTTTCATGAGCCAACCGCCAACAAACTATGGCGTGGCCAATTATCTCCTATGCGGGTTATGTATTTTAATTTAAATGAATTTGGACAATTACCTGTTCCATAAATGACAATCGATAACTGAATGGACTGGGTGTGTAAGCACGATTCCGAAGGAAAAGGTGGTGATTTGAAAATCGTGATCCTTTGTCAGTGGGCAGAAGAGAATTTCGAGAACATGTCTTTCAATTGAAAAAAAGCAGGAAGGAACGAAGATATTTGCAACCAGACAAGACGGATCCAGAAAGTTGGACAATGTATCTTTGTGCTCATTCAGTATGGCAAAATAATAATCAGTAAGACATTTTTACCTCTTCTCTTCGTTTTTTATTTTATTTTATTTATTTATTTATATTTACTTTTTTATGTCATGTTTGTGAGGATGAAATGCTGTAATCCATTTTTCACTTACTTCCTCATATGCAAGAGTTCTGTACACTCGCCAGTTCATGGTGTAACGCACTATTTTTAAATAATTTCAGAACATAATTATTAGTTAATTCATTAATTAACTTTAAAAATAATTCATTTAAATTCATTAATTACCTTTAAATTCCCTACTAGCGATGCTAACTAATAGAGAATTTGAGAAAAAATCGGATTAAAAAATTCCATAACATTTGCAATAATGACTGCTCATTAAATTAAAGACTCAAAAAGTAACGAATGGTGAAAAAATGTCTTTAAATATTTTTTTTATTATGTTGAAAAGCAAAAAGTTACTTTTGATCAAAAATTTAGGAGAAAGAATAAAAACGTAAAATTGTGAATTTCTGAAATTAACACATAATTAAGCTTCAAAGCAAGTTGAGAAATAAATTCCCATGTATTTATTGTAAATAAAGCTAGGGTCCTGATTAAAAATTTCGTTTATTTAGATTATTTTTGTCAGCTCTTCTCAATTCAAAGTCTTTGTATTGACATGCATGTTTTTGAAAAAAAAAATCTGCTTTTTAATTATCTAATAAGAAAGTCTTTTTAAAAGCTTTTTACGGTTTTTTTTATTTACCTTTTTATTGATTGTTATATATATGAAAATAGAATGACTCACAAAATTATTTTTTTATAAAAAGAAGCTTTCCTAATTTTTTGGAGCAGTTTTATCGGCAAAATATTGAAAAAAGTAGCTGGCATCTGACATATTTTGAAGGGGATGAAACTATAAAAATGTTGACTTTAGTGATGAATGTTGTCAATTCAAAAAACAAATATTTTAATGGTATTTAATTTATGAAACAAAGACGTGCTAGAGAACTGTGAATAATAATATTTTCGATTGACATCATTTTTAATTGAAAATTGGACAGGCCAATAACTTTTGATATATCAATGTTTTGCTTCACTATCTCAAGTAGGAAGTAGCAGTGTTTCTGAAAAATCTAGTTACACACCAATGAAAGTAGCAATTATTTCAAAATCTGTGCCTGTTACAATTGTGCTGTGAATTGTCGATTTCATGAGGCAATATCTTCATATTCTCATAAGATTCTTTCTTTATACAAGAATATGCTATTAAAACGGGCGGTAAGGATGATGTGTGTCCATTATGGAATAGCACAGACACAGCCTTCAAGCTGATTTTAGAGCCAGTGATGAAAATTCGCGAACTTTACGAGCTACATTGGCAGTTCAAAGCCGATATTTAAACGCACAATAGCATAAAATACCTTTCCTAAGAAGAGAATTACTGAACATTTCTTATGTCGATTTCGGAAAATGGAAGGATATATTAGTGTTCTTTTGAGAAGATTTCAATTTTGCAATCTTGATCCAAATAATTCTGAATGTTTTTTATATCAATTTATGTCTTTTATGAGATCATTTAATTCTTCTGGAGCAATCAGGTTATTTTATCTCAAATGATGTCGATGAAGTTACAATTTCATCGATTTTCCTTCTCATTGCTGCATTACCATATCCAAAATTTTCCGGAGGTTTTAAAATTGGAAATTAATAATTATGAGTTACTGATCGTATTGTTGATTTAAGTTCAACTTTAAGTACAATACACTGTCGAATATCCGACCTAATGTGGCGGAAGGGCAGGCCGGATAACAAAAACGCCGAATAGGCCAGAGTCTATGAACTCATTTCTTTGCCCACCCATACCAGGGGACAAAGTTTTTATGCAAAAATTCACTGTTATAAAACGTATTTTCTCACTTTTTATTCCGTACTGAGCTTTTTATTTATTTCAAGCCATGTAGAATATGAACATGGCCATTGCCCAATGAATCATAGAAGCAGTTGCCAGTAAAGTGTCGAGTTAAAATAGAAGGCTCTGTATTGGTAATTTATGTATGTTTAAATACCGTGACTGCATTTTTTAGATCTTACAAAAGTCTTCGATAGAGTTTGGAAACACAAATGAATCATTCAGCTGCATTATAGCTTCAACATCCGAAGCAATACTTTGGCATGGATCAGAAATTATCAACAGAGATTTATGAGGACGAGGTTCAATAAGATACTTTCAAACAATTTTCATCCTAGCCAAGGTGTCCCTCAGAGCACAGTGCTTAGTCCAACACTATTCTCTATGTTTTTAGCAGGCGCAGAAAAAGTTATCTCTTTTGGAACATGCATTGGTATGTTTGCTGATGACATTGCTCTTTGGAGCTCTGGATTCGATATAAACCTTCTAGAGTTTATATCGAATGAGTCTTTGAAGGCCTTGTCCGAGTTTGCTACAGAACTTAAACTCAAATTTAATCCTTTCAAATCGATTACCACTTTTTTTTTACAACCAATAAACTCTTACACACACAAAAACAAACCAAAATTGATGCTTGAAAATCAAGAACTTGCCTATGAAAAACACCCAAAATACTTAGGATTTGTTTTGGATTCTGAACTTATAAGTAATAAGCACATTGATTACATCGCCTCAAAAGCAAGAAAACGATTAAACATCCTTAAATATATTGCAGGTAGAGACTGGGTAACTGACGCGACTACCCTTAGAACTACCTATCTAGCTATCATCAGAACTTTACTTGAATATGGATTCCCAATTTATTGCTGTGTCTCCAATTCCAACTTGAAGAAACTTGAACAGGTACAGCTGAGTGCAGCTCGTATAATAACTGGTCTGAAACGAAGTTGCCCCTTAGATATTGTCCTTTATGAAGCCGACTTGAAACCTCTCCATGTTAGAAGACATGCTAACCTTATCAAATATTACAACAAACTTTCCAGTTTCCTCAAAATACCTAAGTAATTGGACAAACCTCCAGAGACTCAAAAAAAATAGTCCCTTTAGTCAAGTCTTGTCTCAGAATGTAATTCCTAAAAATGTAGAGCCACATTCTCTGCACTCCTGTATGAATCCAACTGAAGAACTTACCAGGGTTCACTTTCATTTCAACCTCCCTGTTCCCATTAATAAAAAGGAAAATGCATCAGAACACCATAGACAATTGGCCTTGGAAGTCATTAATAAAATCTCTAAATGTGACATTAAATTGTATACTGATGGCAGCAAATTCGACAATTTTGCAGGTAGTAACATCTATATTGTAACTCCTCGGTCTAGTTTTTCTCTATGCCAACGAAATCCAGACTTCTGCTCCGTTTTTAGAAGCGAACTTCTAGCAATCGATGAGGGACTTAAGACCATTCTACACGAAAATAATTATAAGAACCTTTGGATTCTTATTGATATCCGCAGCTCAATGGAACACCTTAACAATTGAACCTATGTTGGAGATAAAGCAAGTTTGTCTATTCTTCAGAAGTTGAAGCTGATTTCACTCCAACATGATAGATCTCACCTCATGTGGATCTACTTGCTAACGAAATAGCAGACAGGCTTGCAAAGAAAGGAAGCAGTCTAGCGACTTCATCTTCTGCTGAGCTCAAATACTTAGAACTGTTCTCTCAAGCGAAATTCCTAAATAAGAAGAATTGGATGGTACCCCCTACTCATGATTGGGCCGGCTTCCTGGCGTAGGGAGCAACGTCTTCCTCGTGATCCGGGCGTCCTGGGTTCGAGTTCCGGTTTGGGCATGGTTGTTCTTCCGTTGTTCTATCTGTGAGATGTGTGACTGTGCCCTCCTGTAAAAAGGGGTTGTGCAAGCGAATGAGTGATGCGTGAGTGGCAAAGTCGTAAACTTGACCCTAGTTGGAGCTGCTAAAAAAAACATGATACGCTCCCCCACCGGCTTAAATCGCTGTCTTCGTAACAGCGGGCTAGTCGATGGCAAGTGCCATAAGACACAACTACAGCTCATGATTGGTATAGGGCCAATAAGCCGGGCAAGTCCTTAATTCTTCCTTGTGACAGAAAGACCAACACTTGCCTGTCGCGCCTTGCCAGTGCCCACCTTAAATGTCTTTTCTTTTCTCAGGGTGAAAAATCTTACTCTCTTTGCCCGAAATGCCACCAACATCAGCCCTCTGCTGAACATATTTTAGACTGTTTAGGACTTCTTTGGGAAGAAATTTATTCTCCCTTCCTCTTTTGTGACTTTCTTCTTGTCGACGGATTTTTGGATTTGGTTTGACTAAGACAGGCCATGGAGATTAGCAACAACAATAACAACAATATATGTTTATATATAAATTACTTTATTTTAATGTGCTTTATTTTAGTCAACTAAATTAAGTAATTTAATTAAATTAAGTGCTTTATTTTTTTTGTAAAGAATCCTTTGATCTATGTGATACAAAGTAGC
Organism: Argiope bruennichi; assembly: GCF_947563725.1. Taxonomy (NCBI): domain Eukaryota; kingdom Metazoa; phylum Arthropoda; class Arachnida; order Araneae; family Araneidae; genus Argiope; species Argiope bruennichi. The sequence continues at coordinate 136,117,404 of NC_079156.1, read as the reverse complement.
AATGATTTATTAGATCCTTTGATTCGCCGCATATCATAGATATAATAACAGGCAAACATATCCAATTGAATTTTGTTTATATTGTCTTATTGTATGCTCTATTGCTACAAGTAAAATAAATGCATCTGTGAATCTAGCGCATGTAAAAGGACAATTTAATATAGTTATAATATTATGGCAAAGCCATGGCAAATCATAGGGTGATAGAAAATTTTTAGAAACTTATTGTTTTTCCGCTCCACGAAATTTATAAGAGACAGCTAAATATATATGCAAAATCTTCAACGGCAAAAAAAACTTCAAAATATTCTTCAGTTCAGGCCGCTGGATCTAGCTCTCTCAAATTCGGCAAGTAGTTATACTTTGAGCAATACGTCCTCACTAAAGGATTTTTAAATTTTTAATTAGATTAAGAATTAATATTAAAATTTAATGTTTTTTCTCATTAATAACACATCATATTATATCACCAAACCAAAATGACTTTAAAATATTAAAAAAATAAGTAATCAGTGATTTCAATTTTATTTCTGAGCAGTTTTTTTTTTCTCTTATTTGAACAATTTTAAATATACTTTACAATACTTTTCAGTATTTTAGTTACTGCCCTTATGCCTAGTCACTGTGCTGTGATAATAAATACATTTTTATTTTCCCTGCATTTATTGCTGCTGTACAATTAAGTGTTAATTTTTTCAAAGTAATGTACAGATAGAATTACCAAGCCTAAATCAATATCATATAGTAATATTTTGAATTAAAGTTTCGAGTCTTCTTAATTATTTTTTTTTTTAGTAAAACAATTATCCTTTCATCCTAACAAGTACCAAGTACGGCCCGATGAAGAAAGTGCCACCTTCAGTTTCAATTCCATTCCTCTCGTTCCCTCTCGACCTCGATTCCTTGTTTTCCTTTTTTTCCCGCGTCCCCTTTTCTTCTCCTCCAGAGAATTAAAGAAATACTTCTTTTTTTCCTCAGAAAAAAATACGAGAACACGGAAAAGTAATCGAGTGGAAAGTGGAGGAGGAAGGTTCGGGCTTTAGAACTTGTGGAATTACGACAGCAAAGTGGAAAAAAGGGACCGAGGGCAATGGCACGGTTAGGACTGCCAGTTATGGCAGAACGAATCATGGTTCCATACCGGCGGGTGGCAGACAAAAACTAGCTCCACTCATGTTAATTCGACGGATAATAATAGTTTTTAGTCAAAAAATGATTGCGTAGCTCGAGAGACACCGGCAAATGGATGCCTGCTTGAATAATGGATGTACACACGTTTGGGATCAATTTACCAAGGGGCGATACGATTTTCAGAATGTAAAGTGTTTACGGTTTTTCCTAGGAAATTCGTTTGCAAGAAATTTTGATATGCAACAAGTGGAGATAATCGCGACAGAAGACGATTTCATTTTTAATATCAGTTTCCAAATCAGGTCTATCGAGCTTTCCTGACTGTACAATGCGGACCGAGGTAGATATCGGCAATACGAAATTATATATATATATATATATATATATATATATCAAGCAGTTTTCAAGGAGAGTCGTAGCCGAAAAGAGAAGACACTTCGAAATTTTAAAACTTACTTTACTCTATCCCGGGAGGCATCATTTCTGTACAAGAAAGAAGCGATCACAAGGGCAGCAGAGCGAAATATTTTCCCCCGATGATTATATACTGTGAGATTCTGATAGAGATTTCTTTACGCGTGTCAATTTAGGTAAGAGAATTATAGGTATCTTTTAAAAAAATTTGTTTAGCTTGGCAGATTTTTATCCATTCACTTAGAGCGTGGGAACCGCTGATTTAAGCAATTTCACAGAGCTCGTGTCGCATTCATTAAATAAAAAAAGTGGAATTGGATCAGGAAATAAAAGAGCGTTTTAGAATGAAGTCAATATGGGTTAAATTAAGATAAAAATTAGGAAATGAATTAGGATTTAATTTAGATCTTAAAATATCATTACACACACACACACACACACACACATATATATATATATATATATATATATATATATATATATATATATATATATATATATATATATATATATATATATATATATATATATATATATATCCCAGGTTGGTTGGTTGGTTTATTTGGGTTTAATGGCGCAAGAGCCAAAAGTAGGCTATACTGCGCCAATCGTATGGTTTGAGATGATATCACGTGAGAATTACATTAAAGATCAGGTCAGTAAAACAGCAACAATCAAAGCATGAGAGACAAGTTAAGCAAAACAAGTTTTAATCTATATAAAATGATAAAATCCAATAGCTTTTAAAAAGTTAAAAATATACAGATGGGGAGGTTCTCCCACTAGTTCTCGTATGTTAAGTGAAGTTGAGTTAAAATATTTAATGCGATGAGAATTAAAATTGGGGCACTCAGCTAGGATATGCACAACAGTAAACTCAACATTATATGATAGGCATCTGGGCGCTCTCTCACCAAATAATAGATATTTGTGAGTGAAACGAGTATGACCGATGCGGAGTCGAGTCAGTTTCACGTCAGCTGATCTTATGGAAACAAGATCAGCCGACAAGATCCCAGAACGAGCTTATCCAGGAAATATTCTTTACAGACAAAGGCTGGTTCATCTTCATTTTTTTAACTGGAACCTTAAACAAGACTATTCTCTATCCATTTTGAATCCTTCGGAGTTGATAACAATCCTTAAGCAGTGGAAGTGAAGCAACTATATCTGAAAATATATTTACCACTTTAAAATTCTGAATAAGACAACGACGAACAGTTTCTTGTTCTTTCCGACTGGAAGGGAAGAAAATTCTGATTTGAAATCAGCAAGGCTTTCGAAAAAATCTTAAAACAATGAGTGCTCTTGAGAAAGTAATGAATTTAAAAAAAAATTGCTAAAAGCAAAAACGAAATAGTATATTTGGTAAGTATTTTTGAATAGTGAGAATGCCTCCCATTCGATAAATTGAAGCAGAATGAAACTCAATTAATGAAAAAAAAAAAAATGGCAAAGAAAAATTTTGGGAAAACAAACGATATTCTGAGACACTGATATTGCCTGCGGATAAAGATAGCATTGCAAATAGGTGTTCGCGAAGTTCAGTTATGAGTCCGATGGGCGGTTGCTCATTCAGGGTGAAATAAATTGGATGAAATCGAGGATTGTAGAACACAGGCCTTTACAGATTATGTTTTCATTATTATAATGTCAACTGCCTTTTGCCACTTCGCTCAGAAAGACAAAGTAATTGTAAATAAATTAGAAGATGAAGCGTTTTTCTTTAAATTTAGCAATGCAGAAAAGTAATGCATAATTTTGCAAAAAGGAAAAATGACATTCATTTTCAGAAAATTCAAATTTGACTTATTTTTTATATTCTCACTGAATTATATTCAAGAGAAAAATGAACAAAATCAATAGGGAAATAAGAACAGTTTCCAGAGCCACTTCTACTCCATAATCTTTTCTTTTCGTCTTTATCACATTTTTTTTTCTATATTATTTAGCATTCATCTATTTTCTGTTACTTTGAAGACACAAATAATGGAGGACGAATGCTTTGAACTTTATCTGTCCGTAGCTGTTCCTTTTCAGAATATTTCTTACCATACTTCTCCAACGTTTCATTTAAAAAATTGAATATATATTATATTCGGATAAAGTTTCAATCTCCATTCCTCTGTCTCGTCTCCGTTGGCTTCAGAGCCTCTACCGTTGTTATACTCTGAGAATCTATTTTTAAACATGTTGTATACAGAAAGAAGACTAATCTGAAAGCATTATTAAATTAAAAAGCATTTTTTAAAAATTTATTGCTTGCCTTTTTAGTATACTATTCTACCGACGTTTTTAAATAAATTTACAGATTTATATGGAAATAATGCGAAATACTAGATTCTTCCTTCAAATTTTAATATAAATACACGAGAAAGTCCTGAAAATGAAATATTTTTGGAGTTTAAATGTACCAATTTTTTGAAGTTCATATTCTGAAAGTAACACTATTGGCCATTTCAATCTACAAATTTTCTTTCAATACACTTTAAACTCTAGATTTTGTTCTTCACTTACTTTTTAAACGCCTATTAATTATAATTTCGTTGGCTACTGAAAATTGTCACAAATACTGAAAGGTAGCTGAACTGGAGCTAAATCATGCTCTTTTTAAACATCCGAGCTTTAACTAAATGATTGCCCCCGACAGAAGGAGATGGAAATTGAAGTTCAAAACTTAATGATCATTACCAATCATAACCAACCCTTCCTTTAAAAGGGGTATTCAGTCGTTAGAGTGGAAGTAACAGGATCCCACAATATTACTATATCCATTAGCCAACAAAACCATAGCACTTAACAGCCCTTTCTCATGTACATGCTCGTGGTATCTTCCAAGAGCTGAAGTACTGAACTGAAGAAAACTTTCGTAAGTATTGAAGTACTGAAGTACTAAAAGTATTGAATTATAAGAGTATAAGAAAGTACTGAAGTATAAGAAAAGTTTCGGTGTAGGATTTGTAACAAATTATTAGATAGCTAGCTTTCTATTGTTGAAAAATATACAAATTATTTTATCCTGAGAAATGCTGGGTATAACAGCTAGCAGGGAATGAATATCAAAAATCTATTTCATCTACTGTTGTCTAATAAATTTTGAAAATGTTGTGAAAATTTTTTTTAACCTGCAAGGAATTACAATAAGTATCATTGAAAAGTAATTTATTCAATTCTTTTTAATGTTAAAATGATATAAAAATGATGTTCGTACTGAAATATATTTTGGGGTTATTAAAAATTAAAATTCTAATCAAAATTTTGAAAAACCCTTTTTTAATTCCCTCCTACTACCATGAAGTAACTATACGCCTAACTTGGTAGTTCTAGGTTCAATCTGAGATATAGAACATTTTCATCGTTTAATATATCATGTATCAAGCATTATGTCATTTACTGAAAGTATGCCAAATAAAAACATTATCATGAATAAAAAAAATAGAGAGAAATATTATAGATGTACAAAAGTAGAAATTTTCATTCATCACTGAAATCCAGGTTAGAAAAGAATTTCTTTTACGATGAATTTTATTTCCGAATGCCGAACTGCGTGATCACTCAATAGACATAATGACATCATTGGCAATATCTCTTCCATTGGACAATAAAATGGACGGTCTGAGATTTTTCCACATCGATATTCAGGTTCAGTTCTTCTTGGCGTTGCAATCGCATTCCATCGCTATTGAAACGTTTCGTAATAATATGTGAAAAAAAAGCGAAAACAAGGCCTTCTGCGGCTATAAAATGACAACTCATTCCATTCATATTTTTTAAAAAATCTTGTATGTCACCCGGAAGGACAAAGTAGATTCCAATTATCTGGTGATGCAAGAAAAACGAAATCTCGCCTTCTTCCATCGTTTCTTTCTTTCATTTCAGAATGTTCAGAGCTAGGATTACGAAGAGCGTGGAAGGAAATGCATCTCACGAGAGCCTTTCGCTAGGGTATCTAGCATAGATTAAGTCCAGTTTAGTCATACTCAAGTCCCTTTTAAAGCAACACAAGGGCTCATTTAGGAGGATCCTTGTCATCTTGAACCGTGGTCAGATGACGAGGATGATACCTGAGTTGTCACCCCTTCACCAAATTTCCGCACCACACCAGCGAGAGGACGCTTGACCCCGCCGGATTTAGGGTGCAGCAGATCCGCTCACACGAAGGTTCTTCGGTCGACCTTACCATTAGGCCACCGCGGGCCCCTAGCCTAGGTTCAAAAATGATCAAAGTTGGCAATTTAAAATCTCTTTTTAGGCTTTCATTTCAAAGTCATTTTCATTAAAGAAAAACTTCCAATATATAATTCCTCTTGCCAATACTGGGATGATCATTCGTCTAATTTTGTGTGTCCTTGCATCTTTAGTTACAAAGGATTAAGGAAAAATAGAAATATCAAATCTCTGCCATCACCATTTTCACTTGTTATTCAATAGGATGATAGATCGAGGTGGCCTGGTGTTAAGGTCTCGCCTTCAGAACCGGGGGGTTTCAGATTCGAGATTCGATTCCTCCGTAGAACCGTCGTGTAACCGCGGGCCTGTTGCACTCTAAATATGTCGGGGCGAAACGTCCTCCCACTGATGTGATGTGGAATCTTGGAAAGGGGGTGCCAGCCCAGGTGTCGTCCTCTTTATCTGATCGCAGTTCAAAATGATGCTGTCCGTCCTAAAATAGCCCTAGTGCTGCTTTAAAACGGGATGTCCATATCACTAAACTAACTCAATAGGGTGATAGCCGAGATTTTCATCCACCCTACAAGACACTGATTGCCGATTCAAACACAGTGAAAATGAATCTAGTTATCGAATTCCAAAATAAACATAAAGAAAGAGATAAATTGCAAAAAAAAAATGATCATATTTATGCTGGGATCAGTAGGAGAATCTACGTCCCGCCTGTAGCCTGGATGAGGATGCTAAGGAAATATAATATTTTTGCATTTCTTGTGTTGGTTGGGCAGGATGAGGGACTGGGAAAAATATATTCTATTCTGTTCGGGTTCTCCACCACTTATTTTATTCATTTATTTGAGGATCCGAAATATATTGATCAGGTAGAAAATGAACACAAATAGAAGAGAACATTTGTAATGCACAACTTAAAGAACCAGAAATCTGAAAAGGTACGAAAATATTTACACATCTCAGAATAGTGCAATCATTCAGTAAAAGAATGCAAACATAAAGACATACGGAATATTTATTTAAAAATTCATCAAGAATAAATAAAAATTGTCGATGAAATTAAAATTAAATTAAATGACACAAATTATAATTCATTTTTAATTACAATTAATATTATTTAATTAAATTTTATTTTAAAAAAACATTTGAAATAATCTATTGGTCGTCAAAGTTACAAATGATAAGACAAAACGAATATGATGAGTAACCAAAAACCGATGTTAATACTGATTCAAAAAAAAAAAAAAGACATTAAGTATATCTACGGGATTCAGATTGTGTATTGAATATTGTACATTTCGGGCAGGTCATTTGCAGATATAACCCGAGAAAAGAATAAGGTGAGTCCTCTCAAACAAGCAAATCATGAGTCTATTTTGCACTCGCTCAAGATTCTGCGGTTATTTTTAAAGCACCTATCCCAAATAAAGCTACGATATTCCGCGTCTGAACCGAGGATAGGAAATAATGGCTCATTAGAAAAATCAGTCGTTTTACGATTAAAAGATGAGATCCACATTCCTCGTATGATTTTGAAATCATGTTAACCCTTTATTCTCAGGTGGCTGCTCTCAGGCATTATTCAAGGCAGTGTATCATTTTGACACTTTATTTATTCATTTATTTGATTTTGGTTGATAAAAATACAGAGTGATAGTGTAGATTGGTTTTTCGGGGAAATGGAACTTAAAATGCTTACGTATACTTATTTTAGTCCTTGTATTAAGTGAATAACTGGGCATCGAATGACTTTTCTGCGTGCTAAGGGTTAATATTATGTTGAAGAAATCTTGATTTCTATCGAAAATAACGTGTGATAACCATGCGAGAGCGCACTGAGATGACTAAAAGTGCTGCCTATCGGAATGTTCAGGAGAAATTTGTTTTCATTCTCATTTCTATTAACCAATGTACAATATGTTCAGAAAAAATCCTTTTTATTTTCTTCTGTACAAAGCATACAAAGTAAGAAAATTGTTAAAAAAAATAAAGATATTCCAATTTGAGTTTTCAATGAATCCCCACATTGCAAACTTCCCTAAATTAGGAAGAAAAAAAACATTTTAGAGATTTGATCAGTCGGAGATCCAAGTAATTCAAAAACGCAAACCATGAATCCGCAAACATCTTCAGACACATGATCAGTGATGTATTCTTGACTGGACACCTGTTTAGGGTTATTACGCTGCAAGGGAACTACAGGTACATAGATTAAAAGATACTGTGAACCAAGCTACCACATAAAAAGTTTGTAAATCATGCAATATTAGAATAACATAAATTGACAAATGTAATATTTTAGGACCCTATGAGCTCCATTTCGAACGCTTTGTATTTACAGTATTTATAAGCACCAAGTGTCTGCGCATACAAACGCAGATTGCGTCATCTCGGGTCATAATAAATATATAAATAACAGTATAACCATTTTTTTAAAAAAATATTAAATAAAAAAATGGTATAACGTAAATTATTAATACGTTGATGAAGCTAAAAATGTGTTAAATAATAAAAATAAATTAACCAGTGTATAAAACGAGGAGGCCTCATGATGTGTATTGCCTAGGGCATTAAAATACATAGATATACCACTACACCAAATAGGAACTCAGATCAAATAAAAGAATAAAAGATGAAATTTAATAAAAATGCAATCCGATAAAAAAAAAACTGTGTATACTTTATGCTCGTGATATTTTTTTCCGTTGACATAACAAATTATTTAAATGAATCAGATATGCCGATGGTTTTGACATTGGAAACACTGTAAATATATTGGAACAGGTGGCGGATTTCCTTTTAGGCAATTGTTTAAGACCTTCTTCTTGTGTACAGCCGACCAGCTCGCCTCCACTGAACGTAGCAGTGGCAATTATTTAGGATCCCTAGGCTGACATGGAACCACTACAGTTTAAATAAAGAATTTTATTTTCCAAGTTCCCAAATAAATATTGTAGAAAATATAAATCCTATGAATTATAAGATGCAGTGGAATTTTACTTAACGAGCATAGTTCATTTCTAATTACTTTAGTTTAGTTATATTAAGGTCCCGCTTTAAAGCAACACCAGGGATTGGAACGGATCTCGTCATTTTGACTCGCCGTCAGATAACAAGGACGACACTTGAACTGGCACCTACCCCCCTCTCCAAGCTTCCGCAACACATCAGCTGGAGGACCTTTGGCCCCGACGGATTGAACGTGTATCAGAACCGCTTACACAACGGTTCTTCGATGGTATCGAGTCTCGAATCTGGAGCCTTCCGGTTCCGAAGCCGAGACCCTACCACCAGGCCACCGCAGCCCTCATTCATTCCCGAATATTATACGAAATGCGAAACACTCTCTAAAAGAAACTGTTTTTTTCCCCTTCATAGGCATCCACTTAAAATCAATTGTTTTTGGATATACTTCAAAATTTGGCAATCAATTTGCTGTGAGCATAGCTACTGCCTTATCAATGCGATACTTCTCAGCATAAGATGCAATCATTTCCCATTCTTTCACTCTAATGTTGTTGCTCTGTTGCGTCTATTATATTTTCCTCCCCTGATCAAATCCCCTCCGCGGCGTTTTATTGAGACATAGAATGCAGCTCCATAAGTTCTTTGGTCATTCTGGCTATGTTTTTCCGCCAGCTCATCGATGTCATTTCTATCCACTTCTAGCTCCATTATCCTGGCCAGAGACAAAATCTCGTCGATAAAGGTTTCCCGGCACTTGTTGAATCTTCTTGGGGTTAAGTTCTATAACGCTATCCTGCTAAAATTTCTTCAATACAGACTGATGCAAAGCGATCCAGTATGTGATGTCACGGCGTCTTCTCACCACTCTTTAAGGGACTCACTTTTTTTATATTTTATTTTGCTAGATATGCGAGGTTTGGTTGAAAGGAGGTAATGTTAGCACTTCATCAAATAGAACTGGTATACCACTTCTTACATGTTTCATTACATTCACTTCGTCATTTATTAAAATATTTATAAACACCGAAAATCTGCTTCAGTCATATTGTATACGGACTGGGATACCGAGCAGTCTGGAATTGGAATAGATGAATAGAAATAAATGCATTTCTACCAAGTGAGTAAAAAAGTTAACCTAAAATTAAACTTTAACATGTTAAAAAATCACTGAAATGTGAAACGAAATGGGTCCATACGCTCAAACAAAGATCGCAAACTGGGTACTGCCTAGATCCTTAAAATACCTGAATCCACCTGCCCCTAAGAGGAACGCGCTATCAAGGATGTAAATCCCCCGAGGTTGCACCTCGTCATTGAGGATGAGAAGCTTCCGGTATGGCTGTTAGCTCTCGCCACCCTTGTGGGTATACGAAAAGATGAGGGTCTGGCTCCTCCATCGATAACGGGACGTACTTCCTTAGGGGAGGTTGCACCGTGGCTGACGATGGCCCTTAGGATTCAACCACAGTTCCAGCTAGTATTGCTATCGCGGCGGTCCTGTTATTCAGGTTTATCCGTGTGCCTTCGGATGGGTCGGAGATCCAGTCTATGACTATCAAGGATGTAGCTAATGAATTTCGAACGGGGGGAAAACATTATTGGGCGTAAGCATTAAAATGTATAACTGGAACAATGATTAGAAGTTAGAGTGCAGGTCAATCAACGCAAATAACTACAAATTAGGATTATAATGCACAAATAACAGCAAAAGAATTGTCTAATAACTATAATCAAACTCATTTCAGGAGACAAAGACAAACATGGTATCTAAAGTATTGCACTAGAGGGTGACTAAGCGATTCAATTGTCTTAGTTTATTTGTCTGTAAGCGAATTAAATGCATTCCACTAAGAATTTCCTACAAAAGAAAAGATATGAAAGTTGTAGGGAAAAAATGATGTCCTAAGCATGATCAGCAGCAGAAAAATGAATTTCTTATGAATGATAACAGATTTTGCTCCATTCAAGGAATCAGCACTTTGGTGTGAATCTGGAAAATCCTACTCCTTTTTGCTAACATCTTGGAAATAAACTGGGGTAGTACGAAGATACTAAAAGGTCTAGTGTTAAATGGGGCGAACACAAATTTACATCACAGATTGGGGACATATTTGTAGGTTTACAAAGTGCCTTATGTTCCGATTTTCGTGCTGTTATTGGAAATTGTTTCATGTTCATAGATGATAATGTCTGCAGATCACCTGTGGGGTGTGTTGATAATAATCTTGAATGTAAAGGGATTTATCGAATGTAGTGTCCACCGTAATACCTGGGCCTTAATTTCACCGAATATGGATGGAATGCACTTAAAAGAAAAATGACAGTGTGAAATCAACCACCGTTAGCAAAAAAAAAAAAAAAAAAAAACCTATTGTGTCCATTTAGCAAAAAGGCAGAATGACCCACAAATTCTCATAAATATCTGTTCAAGAATATGCGGAATCAATGCTATGCTTGCATGATAATGAGGGATTGATATGTGCGTAACTAAAGTTTCATAAAAAAATGGAATTTAAATTTTTATGATTTTTGTGAACATCTTTCTAGAAGCCAATAAATGAGCATTTCCTTTTTATGTATTCCTTGTTTACCCCATTTATTTGTTACATTTCGTTAATATTTTCTTTTTAGCCCTTTTTGATGTCATATTTTTCATTTTATAAAATAACCACAAATTATAGGCCGGGATAGCCAGATTTGTAGGGCATTGGATTCGCATCCCTTGGATTGTGAGTTTGAACCCCACCGGCCAAAGATTCTCCGTGTACATAGTGGCTGGTGCACGTATAAATCTGTCATAGCCACAAAATCCTCCCAGTCGAGACAATACCACTGGGGATATTGGATTAGAGATGATCGTTCTCTGATGCAGATCTAAATGACGATCTGCGGATGAGTGGATGAAATGTATGAATGAAGTCCGCCCCGTGAAAAGGGCTGTGACGCATGAGTAATTAAGACGCACTCTTAGCCCTAGAGGGCGCTGCTGAAACAAGAGACGCTAAAATCCTGCTTAAAATCGTCTATAGAAAGTGCCATAAGCAACAACTACAAACTGTTTTTTATTCCAAAAAATGTTGCTACTAAATTTATGGACACCAGTATAATTAGGTGGATAGATTTAAAGATGTAAATTTATCATCGAAAATTTTCAATTTGTCAACGGGTTAACCAACTGTATATTTTGGAGCATTTGAAAACGCTGATTCGGAAATGAAACGAACTAATAAATATATATGAGAAGTGACAAATAATAAAAACGGAAAATGTGGCATGGATTCTTTATTCCTTTTTTTTTTAAAGGTAAATACTTTTATCGCTCTCCACAGGAAAATTAAATTTCTCGTCGAAATGATAATTTTAATTTCACATTCCATTTAGTATTCCTCATTTTCTTTATTTTATTATTTATTAAAAAATCTTAGAAGGACAACGCTGCAATTAATTATTATTTTTAATTTGTGGCCATGCACTCAATGCATGAAAAAATGATGAAATTTTTCGGGACATATAATCAATTGCATTGAATTTTAAAGTGCGAAGGAGAAAACAAAGAAACCACGAAGATTTTTTTTTTCAAAGTCAATATCATTTTGAAATAATTAATGTTTTAGAAAAATTTCTTAAAAATGGGAAACGAAAAAGACCACTCAACTTAATTTAGAAATTCAATTATTTTAAAGGAGATATCTAAAACGGTGAAGCTGTTGTTCGCATGTGTTAATAATAGCTTACCGCTCTGTTTCAAGTAATTTCTGCATTTTATAGACACTTCGCTGCAATAACTTCTTTTGAATCAATAAAAAGAATAAAAACAGCAATAAATAATAATCTAAAGTGGAATTATTTTCTTAATGATTCTAAGGGCTTTAACTTGCTAAAATAATAGTAAGCAAAGTCGTTTTTGAAGTCATTTTGAGAATAAGAGAAACAAATCCTTCGCATAAAACCAAACGATTTCTCAACTTATCAAAAATGAGTTCACGATTTAGGTGTCACCGAGCTAAAAAATATACTCCTTGAGATTTTTAATTCTGCTCCTCTCCTCAATGATTCAAAATACCTGCTAGTCTGAATTCTAAGTTTAGCAACTTCGTCTGATGACTCAAAGACGGGTTTTGTCAAAACAGCTGAACAAAAGACGGAGTACAATGACATTTAATTTGTTTGTGCAAAATTGCATTGTTCCCGAAGAATAAATTTTTTATGCTTTTATATTATTTTGCGTTTTCATTTTTATTAGCAAGATCATGATTTAATAGGTGTTTGCATGTTTTCTTCCATCTATAGAATAATTTAAAGAAAAGGATCAAATGCGTTAAAATAGAATTTTTTTAAATGTTTAATTTAAAAATTGTAGAGCTTGAAGCGGTAATCTCTCTTTAGTTTTAAAATAATTCTTTAAAAGTTTTGGGAAATTTTCATTTGAAATTTCATTTATATTTAACAATAAGCTAGATTTATAATTATTCTAAGTTATTTTATCGCATAACAAATTCCTCAGTAACCTCACAAATAAGCAAAATAAATAAATAAATACAAATCAAATTTTATTCTTGTGAAATATATTCATTCTATGATTTTATAATTCACGATATCACTCCTAATTCCTTTAAAATTTTGAAAATGAATAAAATTTATGAACATGTAATAAAAAATTATATTCGAAGCGGTTTGAGCGTAGACACTGCAGAATGGCGAACCTCTTATTCTTTTTCAGTGTAAAGAAAGAATATTCATACATTCATTCATTTTGCTTGCTGTATCTAAATCCATTCATCTAACAGCACTCCTTTTAGAGGGAATGCAGCGAAAAATGGAAATACCTTATCATAGAAAACATCCAGTTTCTGCATTGAGGGCTGCAGTAACCTGGATGTAAGGTCTTAGCTTCGAACCGGTGCGTTGCAGATTTGAGATCCCATTCCACCGAAGAACCGTCGTGTAAGCGGGTCTGGTGCACTTTGAATCCGCCGGTTCAAACATCCTCCTGCTGGTTTGGCGTGGAAATTTGGAGAGAGGTACCAACTCAGGTGTCGTTCTCGTCATCTGACTGCTGTTCAAAATGACGAGGTCCGTCCCAAAATAGCCTTAGTGTTGCCTTAAAACGGGACGTTCATTTAACTAAATGAAACTAATCCAGCTTCTGCGAGGCAACAACGCACATTCGCATCGATCCACAATTTGGGGGAAGGAAAGGCACCATTCGGGAATACATCCTTTTCTTTTAGAATTTTTTTTTCTGTTGCAGAAATTTTTTTGCGAACTAGAAATTTGAATATAAAATGAATGATAAGTTATCACAAATGAAAATGAATTAACATACTGTTCTAATAAATTTTTGCGAATGAATATGAAAGTTAATATGCTAATATGTGCCTTCCTTTTAACCGTATAGCCTCATGATGTTTTTATGGTTCAAGATCAAACGAATAAATCTTTATAACGAAAAATAAGAAATGCAAATAAAATATTCGAACACTTAATTTAAAAGTTAATTTTTAGTTAAAATAATCTAAAAATTTGTGAATGCTTGATAGTTTTTTTTTTTTTCGTTTGTTAAAACCTACTTACCTGCAGCAAGTCAAAAATCTAATTATTTTTACTCATTGATTTATAATTAAATTATTCAAAATAGATTTAAAAAGGTGAAATTTAAATTATGCCGAATGGCATTAATGCGCGATGTAGAACAGATTTTTTTGCAACACTCCCCGGCTATAAACCATCCATCGCTATTGAGTAGTGGATTAATGAAGCCAAATTATTTATTTTGGTTTTATTGCACGAAAATTGTTCAAATGTCCATCGAATCCTTTTTAAACCTTCCAAGAAGCAATGCGGTTTTTTTTTTTTTTTGTATAAATATAAAAGAAATGATCTGATTTAGTTATACCAATGAGCAAAATCATACATTTTCCATTCAACTTTAGCTGTTCTGTAACTGATTTTTCCCCTCCAAATGTCGAGAAAAATAGAGTAAGTTTAATTTAAATACATAGCTAGCCCTGTATCTACCAAGTAGTACATCTACTTGTACTACTTTGCTATTGAAAAAGTCAGCTGTTTCGTTTTCTCTGTTTTCTAATATTTTTAGTGCTGGAAATGTGCTATTCCTGTTGATTCAACTATGATTCGATAGTTGAATCACAATCTATTCATAGAACGCTTAAAGTGTTTGTGGATTGTTGCAATTTTTTAAACGAACAACAGCATCACTTAATGATTTAATCTTTGAAGTTTAAAAATGCTATCCATGTATGACACAGGTCACAATGGTGAAATGTTTTAGACTCCATGTTCGATTTTTCTTTCTATTTCCAGAACAAGTTTATGTATAGATACGAAAGTTTTTGAGATTCTGTGAATGTAGCTTTCTATAAAAACCTTACTTCCTGATTAGTTAAGAAGTGTTCTAATGAACTAAGACAAAATCAAATAAGATAAACTTAAAATGCAAAAAAAAAAAAAAAAAAAAAAAAAAAAAAAACTGAACTGGATCTTGAATTTTACTATAAATTAATCCTTTCAACAAAAACTATTTTGTAATGTTTTATATATACAATTAATATAGTGAGAAAAACTTTCATGGAATTTATTTGCCACGTGCTGAATAAGTGTTTCTGCCATTAGTACTTTAACCCTTTCTAGGGCCGTGGGAAGTATGCTTCCCACCAAATTTATCAATCTTTGTATGAAATTATGTAGGTTGGTATAAGTTTTGACACATTTTTTTAGTAAGTCAGAAACTTATACGTTTCAGTTCTTTATCTCAGACAAAATGATGTGTCTTGATTTGTTATTTAATTATTAATTAACCAAATGAATTAATTAACAAATTAAATTTATCTAATAAGCTAAAGGAATCCCTTTTCTTATTCTCATTTCAAGCCTAAAAATATTTTAACATAATATGACTAGAAAAAATGGCCCTTTAAAGGGTTAAAGCAAAAAAACAAAGTAAATTGATGAAAATAATCCTTGTCGATTGTCTTATGTAGCAAAACAAGGCTATGGGAAGATATGATCAACTCCTTTCAACACTGTTTGGATTCAAGCTTGCCGTCCAAGACAGTCCTCAGTGTATTTAAGACTTGATCTTAAAATTCAACTTACAATAAAACTTCTTGAAGTGATTACTTCTCTTTTGTTTCATAATGTCTTAGAACAAAAGGAAGATTTATTAGACCCTTTCTGAGTAAGATATGTGGTTGGTCGCCCGCTGAATTTCAATAAAATTCGGCCCTACTTTCATCCTAAAGTGGATATTTTATTTAGAGAAAGGAATATTAGCAAAAAAAAAAAAAAAAAACATACTCTTAAAAATTTTTGGAAATAAAATAAAAAATAATCACCCCTTTCCCGAAAAAGAGGAATAAAGTGAATTTCGCAGTCTATTTAAGAGGATTAAAGGATTAATAAATGAAGAATAAAAAATCATTTTCACCACAGAGATAACCTCTTGATCTCTAAACAATGACAAAGCTTCGTTTTTCTGAATGGCCAGAGCATAGAAGTGATTTGATACTCGGAGGTTTGCAAGAAAATGAATCGAATCTTGCGAATCGCACTGTGAAAGAAAGCACGCTGTTACAGGATGAGGCAGAAAAACCCGTCAAACAATTTTTAACAAAGAGTAGACTTTTACTAATAAATAAATTTAATTGCTTTCAAAGTGGCCGGCTTTTGCAGCGCTGCAGAGGTGCAAATGCTTATTGGAATTTTCAGCAATGGGCCGCTAGTCTTCAACTTCTAATCTATCCCATTCCCACCAAAGCGATTGCTGTAGAGAGTCCAAACTTTTGTGTGGTTTAGTGCAGACCCTAGGCACCAAAATGGACCATACATTGACCTTGGGATTGAGATTCAGCGAGTATTGTGCCCACTTTTCAAATGATATCAAGTCCTGAAAACGCGCCTTGCATCAGTCTTGTGTCTTTTTAGCCTTGTGAGTTGGTGCGGATTCTTGTTGAAACGTCCACTTTACATTGTGGGGCGTTTTGGAGTGCAGAAGTGCAACAGCTTTTAGAAAGTCCCGCTAGTATATTTTTTGCTTTACTTTAACGTTCTCATCCACAAAAACCAGAAGTGTTTTGTCGCTTGTGCAAACTCCGCCCCAGACCATGATCGGCTTTTGATGTTGGCGATGTTCAACAATTGCCGAGGTGCTTGGAACATCTGCAGACCAGATCCTATCGTTCTAGAAGAAATGGGCTTGTTGGACGGTAAAGAGCTTCTCATTAGTAAAAGGAATGTCTCCCAGCGCTAACCTGACCTGTTCCCCGCCTCAAAAATGTTCGGCGTCTTTGGAACCACAGGAATTTGTTTTCTTCAGCGAAAAACAGAACTTTTTGGAACTTGTAAGATATTAGTCCAAGCGCTGTTTTTGCCATTCGCCGCGCTGATCAGTCACTTCTTCGCATTTCACGAGAGATCTTTCTCATGGATCTCTCGGATTCCAAAGATCCCTCGTGGACGTCGACCATCATTGCCAAGATCTTTGATACGTGAGATTGCATCAGAGACTGTTTGCTGAGGCAAACTAAGCAAATGACGTTGTCATTTCCCTTGTTTAAACAATTCTATAAGAGCAGATCTTTTGCTTGACATTGTAAAAAAGCCAAAAAAAAAAAAATATGTATACAAGAGATAAATTATAAAATATTTTATAACTGAAATGGTAGACAAAAAGAAATGAGCACAAATTAAAATAAAATTAGTTAAGTTGTATTCTATGATGCAATAACTTTGTCAGAATTTTTTCGCCGCTCCCTCCATTAGCTCGAAGACTTCAGAGGAAAATGATAGTATACTGCTCATTTCTCTGCAAATATAAAAAAAATTGCGATTTTTTTTTCAATGAAACAAAACAAAATTGTAAAATGTTGCCTTTAAAAAAAATGTGATACCTGAGTAAACGCAAATTGAAAGCAAGCACCTTTTTTTTTTTTTTTGAAAACTTTGAATGAAAATTTTTTAATGTCTTTTTTCGAAATGGAAGATATATAAAAGGCTTCACTGAATTACTAAGCAATATTTGTTTCTATACAGTTTAAAATAAATAAATAATGTATTCCTTGGATCTTTATACAAATTAGAAGCGCGATTTTCAAAAAAGGCAGAGAAATTAAACAAGTGCTGCAGCGGATGAATTTATGTCCTTAAAGTGCCTAAATAATGGCTTCATCTGTGACGATTTTAGACTTTGTGTACAAAGCATTAATTCAAACATAAATTGAGCCTCCACTTGCTATAAAAGGAAACAAAAAAAGACAATACTAAAAAAATTTTGAGTTCCCTGCGTGGGTACAAAATAATTGAAAAGTGGCACTCAGAAACAAGGAAATCCCATGGCGAACACTGAGTTATCGGACTGTGAAATAATTCCCACACTCTGACCTCGATAAGAATTTCTTTACAGCCAAATGGATGCGCTTCTATTCACGCTAATGGAAAGGTAAATTCTCTAAATGCTTGATTAAATGGGTACTTTTTGCGGTTATTTTTGTTGCTTAACGCTTTATAAATTGAATCGTCTTTTCACGTCGAACTTTTATGTTTATTTTTCTGTTCATTTAAAGAATATTTCCTTTTCATCGAACAATCACGTGCATTGATTGATAGATCACGAATTGAAATGAATCTGCAATCAATTGATATCCTTTTATTTTATGGTCGATAATTACCAAAAGAATTGTACAGAACTTAATGGAGATTAGCAGTGCGTAGATTGTTACAATAAAAAAAGAAATTATCATACAATAATCCTAGTACCCTACAATATGTCCTACTGCTGCCATAGTCTATCTACACAGTTATCGGAGAAACCGGTTCATATTTGCGTTATGTAACGCCTTGAACAACTTCAGAAGAAATTTGAAAAATGGGAGAACCGTCCGCATATTCGAAAAGAAAAAAGAAGTCATTCGAATGGAAAATTGAATATAAAAGCAGTTATCAAGAATTCACTGTAAAATTATTTAAAGGACATTTCAACACTCAAGAACATTCGATCTATTATTTTTAAAAGCGAAAAGTCCGAAAAACAACAATAGTTTTCTCTGAACTAAATTCAGATACCCACTATCAAGTAAAAACTCGAGTGAAATTAAAAAAAAAAAAAAAAAAAAACGCACACATTTGATACTAAAAGTCATTTCTTAGTTATTTTATTCTGAAAACCATTCTTAGAATTTTCTGTGGAGGATTCGAATAAGTAAACTCGGCCCATTGTACTCGAAAGATGACTGAAATCGAGAACTGACTGTTTACCTCCGAGTCTGGACGCTGAGCGAAGCCTTCCAGATAAGACTTTTTTGTGAAATTCTGAGAGCCCCGCGCGATCTATTTGCGGGGCTCTGAAAAAAACGGTGTCATGCTTTTTTTTTATTATTATTACTTTCATTTCACCTTCAAGCGCGTGAGACGCCTCGGCGGCAAAACATCCCCCCGATCAAGGATGAAAAGATCGGTTCGCGCGAATTACGGTGCGATCAAAATATTTCTCGCAGTCTCACATCCGCTCTAGATCCCAGGATTGGGTTGGTTTCGGCGTTTTAGCATTGAGAATCGTTTTCTAGGGTTCCAAGGTTTCTTGGGAATTTGAGGAGACGTGGCGCTATTTTTATAGTTTATTGGAATCCAGTTCATCGCGTTATATTTTAAATCATTGATAAAAACAGAAAAAAGATTCGGAACCGATATGTTGAAGATATAATGCAATACCCCATTCAACGATTTCGATTTTCTGCTTTTTTTTTCTTCGAATACAAAGTACGAAAATAGAAAGTATAGTAAACTCTAAAAATTCCGCCTCGAGGATTGTTAATTATTCTTTAAATTTCAGATCTCCCAGAATTCCAAAAATACATTTTTGAGATTATATCTCTGTCCTTCTGAACTCAGGAACGCAAGGAATAACAAGCATCAAATGAACGATTTGTTTTCCCATTCAATTTTCATATTGTTTTTATTATTATTATTCAATTAGACGAAATCCGTTTGTGGGAAATCTGACGGTTAGCCCTTCCATGTTCATGGGAACATGGAAGGGCTAAAGATTTGTGAAATGAAGCATGCCTATCATTAGAATTGGGGATCTGTATAAAATTTATGATACAGTTAGTCAAATATCGATTTAGTCTGCAATGTGAAATTGGAACTCATGCACGCGATGACTTAGATAAATAAAATTTGGTATATAACCTATTTGCTGACAAAATATATCTATACAAAATTTTGGACAATCTACAACTCATACTCATTTTTTATTGTATCATGAAATGCGTCATGTTGTAAATAGAGAAAAAAGTCGAGACAAGAGCAACTCCTCCCCCCCCCTCTCTCTCTTTTCCCTTTCAAAAGGAATAAAAACAATGGAATTTATAAAGATTTTAACTGAAGTCCAAAAACGGTTTGTCTGAAAATAATATTTAATTATAATATAATAAATAATATTATATATTTTATACAAATTAACACAAAAAAATTTTCAAGCTCTTTCCTAGCCTCATGACATCGTCTTTAGAGTTCGAATTTTTCTTATCTGTTTGCTATAAATGTACATATACTTTATGTTTAAAAAAAATTAAACTATGCTACATATAACTAGCAATAGTGCACCTCTCTTCACATTCTCATCTGTTTCAACAATGTGGGGAGTTGGATGTTTTCGGCAAATAATGTATAGAAAAGATCTTGCACCTCTTTCTTTTGCCCACCTGGATTGAAAACTGGACACAGATATAAAAAATTTTTATAAAGACGACATGTCAACTTTCATTTATCTTACACTTTGTGCTTTTGAATCATACCATTTACTTCATGCTAGAAGACAAGAAGTAAACCATTTGATGGTGTTGATATAACATTTCTCACAGACGTACAATTCTGATAGTTAAAAAAAAAAATCCTACATCGAATTTCATTCGCGGAGCTCTTCCAGTTTTTTAATTGTTTTATTCTTAAACAAAACTAATTCCGAAAATGGTATTTTTGGCTTCAAGAAGGTATAAACATGGAGATTCGTTGGCATCTTGAGATTGAATTTCTTTTCTTCTCACATTTCGTAAACACATACAGTGGCTCCGAAAATTGTGTATACACTATACTCTTTCCTCTTTAATTTTATTCTCTTTGATCTTAACATTCCTATTTATGGCTAATATTTATAAGAACGACAAAATATACATTAACAAATGTATTGGGCTATAAAACAAAACAGACCAATCAATAATATTTTTATTACAGTCATTTTTATGTCCAAGTTACAAATTCCAAAGTCGCAAAATTGAGTATACATCTAGCAAAATCTGTCAACAAAAAGAGAAAAAGATAAATTAATATTTTGTTGCATATCCTTTTGCATTTAGAACAGCTTGTAAACGGTGTGGCATTGAGTTGACAAAAGTTTGAGTTGTTTCGCCGGATATTTTCGACCATTCTTCTTGTAATACTCTCTTTAAGTGTTCCTTGCTCCTAATATCGTGTTTTTGAACTGATTTTCCTAATTGTGCCCCCAAAATTTTCAATCACATTGAGATCTGGAGATTGAGGAGGGGTGTGCGATTGCATTTTGCAATTATACAACAACCATAAATTAATTATTTTAGCTGTATGTTTCGGGTCATTATTTTGTTGAAACAGAAAACTTGACCCTAAACCCAAATTCTGGACACTTTGTTTTAAATTGTTCTTCATCATATTCAAATATTTCATTTTGTCCATGATTCCATCAATGAAAACTAAATTTCCCACTCCTTTTGCAGACATACAGCCCCATACGAGAAGTGAACCACCTCCATGCTTGACAGAAGCATTGGTGTTTTTAAGAAGTTCAGAATTGGGCTTTCTCTACACATAACATCGACCATCACTACCAAAAACATTGAACTTACTTCGTCACTGAATATTACTTGATTCCAGAAGTCAGGAGGCTTTGAAATATGACTTTTAGCAAATAAAATTCTTTTCTCTCGATTTACTTTGGAAATGAATGGTTTTTTTCTGGCTACGCGACCATTATAATTTGCTTTTCGAATTACTCTTCGAATTGTTTCTGTAGAAACACACTTTCCAATTGTTCTTGAAGTAGATGTAGCAATTTTGTAGCACTCACCTGAGGATTGTTTGCTACCTCTCGAATAACTCTTCTCTTGGTCGTGGCACTGAGGATTTCTTTTCTTCATCTTCCAGGTTTATTAGCAATTTGTCCATACATTTTATACTTCTGGATAATTTTTTGAACGCATCCGAGACTGAGTTGAATTTCCCTTGCAATTTTTCGTATAGATTTACCATCTTCAGACAATAGAATAATAAATTTCCAAATTTCAACATTTGTTTCATTTCTGGAGCTCATTATAATAACCAAAACGTTTGTTTTCTCTTGTAAATCAACGATTGCTATATTAGAGAAACAAAACTATTTTACTTATTCATTTGGAAATAAATAATGGTAGTCAAGTCGCATATTTTATAAGGTATATACTCAATTTTGTGACTTTGGAATTTGCAACTTTGACATAAAAATTACTGTAATAAAAATATTATTGATTCCTCCGTTTTTTTTTTTTTTTTTTTTAGTCTAATACTTTTGTTAATGTATATTTTGTCGTTCTTATAAATATTAACCATAAATTGGAATGTTAAGATCAAAAAGAATAAAATTAAAGAAAAAAGAGTATAGTGTATACTCAATTTTGGGAGCCACTGTAAGTAAGTATGGATGTCTATTCGCTCACCCTCTCCCGTTTATGTCCACATATGATAATAATAATAATAGTGAGTTCAAAAAAAAATATTTAGCTTAAATATCTGGAATTGTTCAAAGGCCGGGGATCCAACGCAAGACCTCCGGCACTGAAGTCGAGCTCCGTCATTTCAAAACAATCCGAGTTAAATGTAAGAGCAAGAAAAGGAAATGACCGCTCACAATTTTAAGACGTTGCGTAAGGCGCTCTGCGCTCAACGCGCTCCCAGGGTCCACATATTTTTGAACGCTCTAGAAGCATGCTCGGCAAGCAATAGGATGAATATATGCACATTGTTAATTTGCATTAGACATTATATTTACATAAAGTATTCGTAAATATTACTATATATGTTAAAGGTGTATTTATTACAAGATTTTTGTATTTTAACTATTATTTATTTCACAGATTTGAATAATGCTTTAGAGTGTGATATTTGGTAAAGTCTATTCCCTTATGCAATGGTGTTCGGCAAGATTTGCAGCAGTATCTTGTTTTAAGACATTAGGGAACGCTCACGAATTTTCTCGTGTTTTTGCGACCCATCTGTTACGAATCGCTCACGAGTTGGGTCGTATTGTGTGTTCCGTCTTCATAAATAACAAAGTTATGATGATTTATGGTATTTAGAACGTACAAGTTCGTCCACAAACATGATATCCTAGGCGTATCTCTTACGGTTCTTAATGCGGTAAACGTGTTGGTTATTTGCAGTTCTTAAAGTTCGGTTCTTAATGTGTTAAATATTTGCCTCTGGTTAGTTATGCATCGATTTAGCCAAAAAAACCATTAAAACGAGGTATCTCGTGACTCGGTCACAGCTTTCAGCCTTGCTAAAAACGAAAAATCTCTTGACCCGTACGCTATGTGTTAACACAACATTCTCTAAAATTTCAAACGGAAGGAAACTTCAGACTTCTTCGAAAGGGTTTCCATGAAATAAAACGTCGCTACTTCTGGAAACGCCCTCCGTTAAGTAACAAGACCTTCAAACACCTACTGCTGTCCGACGGAAAGCGACACTTTAATCAGACAGAAAAAAAAAAAATCGATGCACAACTTGACTTTGGAGAAGCATTTTAATTGTCTGGGCTTGTCTCAAAAGCGTCTCGTCAAACTTCCGCTTCGAGTTGTTTATTTAGCCAAATCAGTGTCTAGATCATTTGAATGAATCGAATTTTAATTATTTTGCATAATCGAAGGGCAAAACAGAGTCAACCTTCGAACTTAAACCATCTCTTACTGTCAAACTCGCAACATGACTCGTCTGCCTTTATGCTACTTTTTAAATATGTATTCTAATAATACGTGCAATAGCAGGCACACACAAAAAAAGATACGATATGAGATATGGCAAGGATAGTCGTAACGCTCGCATGTAAAAATGCAATTGCTAAAAATGATGAAAGGTTAAGAGTGAAAGATATTAAAAATATTTTTAATTAATTAAAATTAGAGAAAATAACGTTTGGGCTTAGTGAAAATTTAATTTTTGAGATTCTTAAATGGCTACAATTATTTGTTTTAAAAGAACTCATTTTATGACTATTAAATTTAATGAATGAACTATTGAACTATTAAATAAATTAATCAACTATTAAAATTTAGAGGAAAAATTTAATAGTGCATTTAATTTTAATTAACATTTTTAAAACATGTATTTCAGTGAAGAAATAAAAAATTACATAAACATTAGGAAGCTCTCACTTCAACGATCTCCACTGTAGAACATTTTAAACGAGATTTTACCACAAGCACGTCACATGGCTCAAAGCGCATCGAAATGGTCATGCCATAATAATCGTCCAAAACTGAAACTGGCTTACATTTAATAAAAGTCATCAATATATTAGTCAAATATTAACAGAATCAATCCGCTCACTTGGCAGTGACACGATATATGTATAATGCGAATCTTTGCTGCACATTGTCTTACGCTGTTTCCCTGCGTCCAAATACTTTTTTCTTCTACGGGATGTTAAATGTATTGAAAAACTAGCTGCAAGATGCGCTCGCACATGAATTGATCCCTTACAATCCTGTTGTTAAATATATGAATAAGATGTCATTGGAAATTGTAAAACTTAAAAGTGAATGCAGTTCTTTAGATAAAGCCTTACAATCGTTTTATTGCAGAATTAACATGTGTTTTTCAAAAAAAATAATAATAATAATAATAAATAAATAAAAAGAGAGAGAGAGAGAGTGAGAGAGAAGAAGAAGAAGAAGCCAGTGACTAAAGCTTAAAACGTGAGGACCCAGCTATCCCCAGTCCAAATCTGTTTGAGGAAACGGCAAGGGGAACGTGGTGATGTTTCAGAGTTCCACGGTGCGACAAAGCGGTCACAAGCACCTCCACATCATAATTTCGAATAATTACTTTAATTTGTAAGTTAAGGGAAAGATTAAACTTAATGGAACCTAGTTTAGGAGAGTGCATAATGCTCTGACTTCATGAAATTTGGTAGAGTTGTTAGATTAATACTTTTATGATATAATTATTAAAATAAAATAATACTTTTATTATTTATGGGGGAAATAGAACTTTAATGGAATTGCGTTGCACATGCTTTTTACTATAGGGGACTGATTTAACTATTTCGTTAAGTTATTTTCGAAAAGTTCCTGAAATTTCGCGCTGTAGCTACCTAAGGCCGAAACAGGAATCATTTTGAGCGATTTTAAGCCACCAGATAGGCATCGGAGTGAGTGAATTCTCAGTCTTTTTACGGACGAAAAATGTATGTAGGAGTTGTCGATTGCAGCCCTAGGTCTATTCCTAGAGCTAGGCACAGCTGAATCATAGATTGGCGTCTGAAGTAACTCGTAACGAATCTGGGGTAATTTTTCGAAGAACTTAATTGACGTTCTTTTGATAAAACTTCGAAACATATTCAATTTGGAGGTCATCATGAAGTATTTTCTTTCTGACGCACTAGGGGGCATTAACAATCTTCATCAGTTGTTTATTTTGAAAAACTAGCAACTTCTTAATGCTTTGGGCGAAAGTGGGCCCCTCCAAATTTGCGAGACATACATCAACACTGGTCTTAAAATAGCTTTGTAGAGCAGAAGCTTGAGCCTAATCGAAAGCTTACTCCATGGAACCATCCGTTTGAGGTATGAAACTTTACAGATCGTCGGTAAATGTGAAATGGGTGGAAAGAGCAACAAATGAGAGATGCGAGGTAACTTCGAAATGGAGAATTTCCTTATTTCTGGATGAAATCGCTAGTTCTGCATTTTGAAAACACTTTCAGAGATCGCCACGTTTCATCGAACCTTTATTTCAAGTCATTATAATAATTGTAATTTTTAAAGGCAAGGTAAAAAAAAGGATATATTATGCACATTTCTGTAAATACAAATTGACCAAAGCAGCAATTCAATCACTCGACAAAATAAACCAATTTAAATAATTTGTCATTATTACCGTCATTTTCTCTTCTCAGATGTACCAATTAGGGATTGCAATACCGGTATACCGGGATACCGAATACCGGTATTTTGAGCTATTTTTCAATTTTGTAATACCGGTATTCACAAGTTGAAATACCGGTTTTTCGGTATTTACTAGAAATTTTTAAAATTGTCTCCACTATATGTTCAGGGATCGCCAACATCACAAAATAGTATGCGTTTTTGTTTTTATGTCTCCCTAACGGGCGAAATTAATTAGCTAATTAATGGCTTAATTAATTGCTTAAATCTAAATTAGCGAAACATGGATTATCCCTGAAAGAAAATATTGTATCCATAACGACTGATGGAGCAACAGTTATGAAAAAAGTTGGAAAGTTGATTGGTGCAAATCAGCAATTGTGCTATGCTCATAGAATTCAATGAGGAGTAATAGATGTATTATACCAAAAAAATAAAGAACAGAAGAATCCAAATACTGTGGATATAGAAACTTCGGATTCCAGCATTGAAGAGAGTAAGAGTGACAGTGATATTGACAATGAAGATAATGACAATGTAATTGTTGAAGAAGATATTGTTAATGAGGATGAAATATTAACCCATCAAGAATTGCTTCTTATAATTTATAAAGTTCGAAAAATTGTTAAGATCTTTAAACCTTCCCCTACAAAAAATGCCATATTACAAAAATATATACTAACTGAAAATAAAACAGAATATATGTTACTAATAGATTCTATGACACGTTGGAACAGTTTACTCCTAATGATGGAACGATTTCTGAAATTTAGAAATCCAATCCAAAAAGCAATAATCGATTTAAACCTGTAAATTAATTTTTCAGATAGTGAATTCGACTTAATATCTAGAACTATATCAGCTCTACTTCCAATAAAACTGACTATAGAGGCATTATGTCGGAGAGATTTTAATTTATTAATATCTAATGCAACAATAAATTTCATGCTGTAGTCATGAAAGAGCAACATACATCACTATCTGAAGAATTATATATTACATTGAAAAATCGCGCAGAAGAAAGGCATACCGAAAGAGAAAATGTTTTATGTTATTTACATAATTATAATGATTTTAAAAATGAAAATGAAAAAGAGGAAAAGAAAATAATAAATTCAAATATGATTAAGTTTATAGTAAATTTTCTTAAAATTTTTTACCCACAAACCTATTTACATTCAGAAGAATTCAGTTATCGAAGATTATGATGACACTAATGTCGATAGTGAAAAGGAATTGTCTCTTGAACAAAAAGTAGAATTAGCGATAGATAAAAAAAATTCAACGAACCAAAATACAATACAGAAATCAGCTATATCCAAAACCATCCGACGAGAAATTGATTTATTTGAAAATGAGGGATTTAGAAGTAAATACTTGGAAAAAATATATCGCGCATTGCTAACAGTATCACCAACTAGCGTAGATACCGAAAGAGCGTTTTCGACAGTTGGTAATTTTCACACAAAATTACTTTTCAGGCTTAAAGACAGTACAATTGATGCATTATATTTTTTAAGATCACATTTCAAAAATTTGCAATAGTACCACAGACTGAATAGTGATATTTACACTTTTTTTGTGATTTAAATAAATAAGTTGTTACTTTTCTTTTTTGTGATTCTTTATATACTGTTAAAATTTATAAGTTACATAATATTTTTTGTGATATTTACACTCTCTTATAAAACTGGCAAATAAAACAAAGAAACACCTGTGTTTTCTTTCTTTTTCTAAATTTTCTAATACCGGTATTAAAACCGGTATCCCGGTATTAAGATTTAAAAAATACCGAATACCGGTATTGAAATTTTGGTCCGGTATTGCAATCCCTAGTACCAATGGTCGGATTTTAGTAAACGACTCACTATTTAGTAAATATAGTGACTGTAGATTTCCAACTTACGATTCAATACCATTATTTTTATGAGGATATAAAAGCACTGTAACTTAAAAAATATTAATTGTTTTTTAAAGAACTTTCAGAAATTAATGTTCTTAATGCAACAGATCGATAAAATTTAAGAAAATTCTTATGAAGCTCAGAAATTGGAACATAATAAAAAGTGTTGCTACAAATAGAAATCATTTATGAATCAAAAAATTGAAACATAATAATAAAGAGAAAGTGTAAGTTAACGGTTCATGCGAGCATCCTTTGAGAGAAGGACCTTATTTCTAGCTTATGAATGCTTTCTTTGAGTATTGTAATTCTTTTGTGTAACGGCAATAATTTTCTTGGCCTGTATTGACTTTATGAATAGCTTGTGTTATCATCTCTGTTCTCTTTGTTGGTATAATAAATATATAATACTTTTTTCAAAACTTTCACAGCACATCATTCATCCTTTATAACTGTGTTTTAATACATACAACTGTATTGATTGAGCAGTAAACCAGCACAAACAGTTCTCATAAATTGACTCAAGAAGTTCAAGTAATTTATATTTTGTGTATATAAATTAATATTATTTTGTGTATTATATAAATTAAAAGAATTTTCTGAAATAGTTAATACTGTTTAGGCTTTAAATAGTATGATTTGAGTTGCCAATAACAAAAAATTTATATTAAAACCTTTTTAACAAATTTCGTATACTTCGATTCAGTTTTCATATTCATTTAACGAGGATTTAAGGTGAAACGGCTGATTTATTACAAAATATCATGTCATCCGAGGCCGTTCATTTATATAGCGATGTTTCAGGGTTCCAGATTATGAGCTTGCTCGCATAACTGGAATTATAAGATTTGGATTTCCAAAATTCTACAGATTAATAGCTATATCAAAATAATTTAAGCGTATTTTACTCTTCAAAAATCCTAGGAAATCGAATAATTTTAAAAATATTATGCAAATAAATTTACAGACCGTTAAAGAAAATAGATGGAAAAAACCATAGTATAAACTTTAGCAGAAATCAGAAGAAAATGTAATCACGATTCATAAAAGTTTTCAACCTATTTTACTTTCTTATATAAAGAATGGTTTATTTTATTTTAGAAAGGCGAGACTGGGACAGTGGCGTAGCTATAATAAATAGCGCCAAGGGCACAATATGATTTTTCTTGCCCCAAGTCGTAGTCCGTGACTCTCCAGGCAGAAATGGCGTCCAGGATAGGGTATTATCTTATCGTCTTTTCCTCATGTTTTTCTTTAATAAAACAGAAAAAGAAAGAAAGAAAAGAATGAAAACGACACTAACGCTTCATTTCATTGGCGCTCATAAGATCAGCACCCTGAACATCCATATTTAATCTTGCTACGCCACTGAACTCGAAAAATATTAGTTTTGCTACAATGGTACCATTGTACCATTTTTACAACATTGTATCATACCATCTACCATTGCTAAAATGATGCCATTATACCACTGTTACAATGATTAAAATCATTGCAGCAATGGTATTAACCATGCCACTGCAACTGAATCTCAGTCATTTGTTCGGCGAACAATTAGTTAAAATCAAAGATTTCCACCTTGCTAGAGTCAAATCCATATTTTTCTCATCTTATTTTTAAAATGTAGTAATCGGGGGAAAAAACGCATATTCTATTGCAGTAATAAAGAGTAGCATTCTTCGGACGTGGATTCATTTTACTGTATTTCTCATCCGATAGTTAATAGGCTTTCATTAAAGTTATAATCAGATGACGAGATCAACACCCAAAACGGCGGCCCCTTTCTACGAACCATAGCAGAGGAATGCTATGGACTCAAAGTGTTCGAAGTTACAATACTCTTTGTTGGCACTTTGAGATGTCTTCCATGTGCTTCCAAAGCCGATTGGTGTGAGATCTTAATAGAATAGCTGAAACAGGGCATATATAGAGATACATAGTGAACAAAAAATCGTTTCTCTGGCTTTCATTCGCAGAATGTCAAATCAATCACTCCAAATTAACTGTATCGAGGCAAAATTATATATTCCTTTACCTTAATACGAGGCGTATTCGAAAAGTAAATATCGTTTTGAAAAAAAAAAAAAAGAAAAAACTAGTTAAAAATATTTTTTTACGACAATTTTATTTTAACATGAAAGAGCATACATTAAACTATTTTCCTACGTTTCCACCAATGTTCAAACACTTATCATAGTGGATTACCAGCTTTTCTAAACCTTCTTCATAGAAACTTCTCGCCAATGACGCTTGGTTTTGTGAATATCGGCGAGCATTTTTGGAACAGATCGGGAATACACCTTGTGATAACCTCAGCGGCCTCTGACAATTTCGTACAAAACAGTATGTGAAATGTGCTGGAATTCGTCTGAATGCGTCGTTATTATGAAATGTCTATTCTCATGGATTTTTTTCATCACCTTTACTTACCAGATCATCGTTGATAATAGAAGGTCGACCCCTCCGAGCCTCATCTTGGATGTTTGTTCGACCTTCATTAAACTTTCTAACCCACTTTTTCACCATTCCATCCGTCATCGTGTCTTCACCGTAAACATCTTTAGCTTGACGATAGATTTCAGCCGATTTCGCATTCTTTGCGGTCAAAAATCGAATGACAGCACAAATCTCACAGTCGACGGGATCAGTCATTGTCTTAAACATCTCAAATGTGCACAACAAACTGAAAACACAACGTAGAGCAACCAAAATAGCGTCAGTTGAGAGCCAGTGAACAAGGAAAGCTAGTGCGCATGTGCAGAACGCCGACCGCAGCGTTGCGGCGGCGGTACAATGAAACGGTACTTACTTTCCGAGTACGCCTCGTACAATGTATAATCCAAAGACTATTAAGCAAGGAAATTGGAAGCACTAGCGGTGGAGTATTTTTCACATACAACTTTCATTTTCTTTTGGAATATGATAACCAACCAGTAACCTTGCATTATTACAAAATAGAAATGGTACAGATGATGTAGGGCGAATTGTGCTTCAGTGGACGAATGGATTTGTGTGCTATCCATAACAGCAATTCCCTTACATATGAGGACGATATACGCGGACTTTACATTATGATATAAGCTGCAAGCCCTAAGCAATAAATTCCTTTATTTTATTTTATTTTATTTTTTTCATACACGATAATGCTCGGTCTTTACAGATTGCAGCGACTATGAATGATACAGCGCATGCAATGCAGCATGGTCATCATTGTTGAATCCGATCGATTATATCTGGGATGCGTTGTAGCTTAACCTATGCCTTCAGTATTGTTTATGACTTGTAAGATTGCATTCCTTAAAATAAAGAAAATAATTCTCCGAAATTCTATCAACAAAATCATGGCATTCCTTTCAAACAGATGTGCAAAATTTTAGTTATTTCAATAATCAGAACATTATATTAAACGTCCTCTGTTATGTCCAAACTATACATTTTTGGCATACGAAGATATCCAATTTGATGCACTGGAATGTCTTTTCATGCTCTTGGTATCATTTCAAAGCATCGAAATTTCCATACTTAATTTTGTAAAAATCTGTCCCACGGGTTAGGGGACATCATAATTCAGGATGAAAAGTTTCCGGCTTGGTGGTTAGTTCTCGCCATCCTTGTGGGTACACTTAAAGGTGGGGGTCTGGCTCCATCCATCGATGACGGGATGTACTTCCTTAGGGAAGGGTTGTACCGTGGCCGGTGATGGCCTTGAGAATTCAATCACAGTTCCCGCCAATGTTGCTGTTTCGGCGCTTGGTCATTCATATTTTTCCGTGTGCCTTCCATGCGTCAGAATAGCCAATTTGTGGTTATATGAAAATTTTGCTTTCTATATTATTCTTTAATATATGCATACTTTTCAAGATATACAAAGGCATAAAATAGGAAATAGCGCATTTTTTTTTTCCCGCTGCCACTCAATTATTTTGAGAAATGTAATTTACTACCAGAAAACTACCTCAACTCATTTATACATTTAGATTTTAACAATAAAAAAAAATATATTATTTATCAAACGGTTACTTCTTTCATAGATTGATATATATTTTTTATGGATTGCATAAAAAAGATTGAGTCGTGAAAACTTTAGTAGCGATCGCTTCGGAAAATTTCCTCACTACTTCTTTTCTTTTCCTTTATTTTTATTTTTTTTTTTTTTTTTTTTTTGCATCTAAATTTGTAGTTAAGTCAATATAACAAAAAATATCCAAAACAGGTTGAAGAAATTATGTGATCAAAGTTAATACTGGATATCTCTCTCTATATATTATTAGTGTGTCTGTCATTTTATTATTTTATTTTTCTGCACTTGGAAGAGGGGAGGGATCACAAGTGTTTTTAAGAACAAAAATAGGATCGTCAACAGAAGCCGAGTGTCATTTTGTCCCTTCACGAATTTCTCCATTTTACTTAATTCATTTCTCTCTGGGGGCGCGAGGGACGACTTCCCTAACAGCAGGTGTCAACCTTTCCTCGAAATTCTTCTTTCCCTGCGAAACAACTCAGTGTGGAAAGGGAGAAGTGAAGTGACAGAAAACGTGATGTTCTTCGACAGATCTTTCTTTGCGGTTTATCGGTCGGACACTTCTTTTACTTTTCAGCACAAAAATAACCCATGGATCATTGCTTTAGGAATTGGTTGATTAAAGTGGTTAAAGAAATTGGGAAATGGAGTTAAGACATTAAAAAAAATCCAGAAATGAACTCTTACTGTGCGTGTGAGCGCATATTCATAATTCTAATTAATGGGACGGTGGACCCTATTAGACACTTTTGCAAATTATTCACTTAGGGTTTTGAAATTTTTTATGCATATGTATTAACATATAAATACGTCAAATTTCTTTTAAAAACATTTTAAAACCAAATATATTATTTTAAAAAATTTAAAAGATATACAATTTTTTAAAATTTTAAAATATTCCAAGCGACTTAATTTTAAATTTTTTTCTATTTTTTCTTATTACCCTATGTAAATTTATTTGGAACAAAAATACGTATAATTTTGTAATTCCAATTAAATTTTAATTTTTTAGAAATATTTTTATGCACACTTACATGGTACATACGTCTGCAGTTTCCGTGTACATGGTGACTGGTGCACGTATAAATCTGTCGTAGCCACAAACTCCTCCGATACCACTGAGGGTACCTGGATCACAGGTGAGTGTTCTCTGACTCAGGTCTAAATTACGATCTGTGGATTAGTGAATGGAATGTATGAATGAAGTCCGCCCCGTGGAAAGGGCTGTGACGCATGAATAGCTGAGGCGCACTTTTGATCTTAGATGGCGCTATTAAAACAAGAGACGCTAAACTCGGCTTAAAAATTCCTGACTTCGGCAGCCGGATTGTCTAAGACAAGTGCCATAAGCAACAAAAACAAATGCTCTCCCTGGTTGGTGTGTTAAGTAAAATAAATAGATATGTTAAATAAAGGGTGCACGGATCGAATGAAATAAAATGTGAAAACAGCGAACCTAACCACTTGCGGTGGCAAAGAATTCGAAGGTGCGTGTGAAAAAAAGTCCACGGTAACTAGCAACGAGGCCACACAAAATATCCGATACTTACAGAAATCCGAAAAAGATTTATATCTTCTAAATGAGTTAATTTTCAACCTAACCTAAGACTAAACTCCTGTATACCGTATTCCGGCAATCTGGGTCGACAGGGCACGTACATCATTTTTATTTCTATGACAATTTATTACCTGCAGATGTATGTGACACGCCGTTGGCGATTCTGTGACAAAAGCACTTCGACGTGCGTGGCATGTCTTTAATATAATGCCACATGCATCGCAAGTGGTTAAAATATCCATAAAAAAATCTTAAGCTTTATTTATAATACTGCACATCTTAACTTACTGCCCCCCCCCAAAATATAGTTTTTAATTAATTTTTAAAAAATTATCTTGAAGCCTTCTCTAAAATCTTCATGCTATATAATATTTTTGAGAAAAATTGGAAGAAAATATATTTCTTTTCTTGGATTTCTATAACGAACTAATCAGTTATGTATTTGGCAGATTGACTGATTCAGTCAGCATAAAATCTAAACATGGCAATCATCCGTAAATAAGGTTACGCAATAAAAACGAACTGAAAGGATAAAGTTCCTTATCATTCCTGCCAGAATAACAAAACTTGTTTTCGAACACGGAGGGGGAAAACAATAGAAAAAAAACTTTCTGTAAAAATCTAAACGTCAAATATTATTCGAAAAACTTTTTTTTTTTTTTTTTTTTGCGATAAAACGTTCTGATATGTCGATTGCTGTTGAGGTCACGTTTAAATAGAAAAGTACGGAAGTACGAGATAAGATAACGAATGAGCTCTAACTAAAACGACCCGCCCCGATAAGGAAATCGAAGCTCGAATCGTCTGCAAACCAAAACTAAGTGATAATGACTCTCCCCTCTCCTTTTCACTTTCTCGAATTGGAAGAACACGGAGAAAAAGAATTGTAACTTTCGAAAAAATTCAGTCAGACTGAAGAACTTAGGCATATTGGTTAAATGCGGTTAAAAAAAAAAGTAGGAGTGGTTTTTTTAAAATTTTCCCGCACACTCTTTAATAAAAGTGATTTTTCCCACACTGCCGCCGAAAAAATTGTGAAGCTGAAGTAACGCCTTGCATGGCATTGATATACAATACGAATTATTAATCATTGGCATGAATAGAGCATTTTTACTGAATGTATCATATGATCTCTGATGAACTTTTTCTTTTGGCGACGAGTCTCTGGCATGCGCTTAATAGTATCCAAAAATTGAATTTCCGTTTTAGGCGCTTTTTTCCCAACCAAGTGAAACAAATATTTGGCACAAAACTAAACTTCGTCGCAAAATCACATTCCAAAGAGGATATATTTAAGTCTACGCCTTTTTGACTTATCGTATTGATGTGTTTCTGAAAGTACAGACCAACAAACAACTATTGTAATCAACCACTTGTTAGCAATGGTACAAAATTTGATTGTAGGTGTCTACGTTAGAGATGTTAAAAGTGTGTACCGAATTTTATCCATCTAGCTTTCTTTGTTTAGTAGTTATCATGCTAAATTATAATCGAACATTCGGACAGATAGACTTCCTATGAACGGATTTTGCTCAAAATCTGAAAGAAACTTACAAGTTTAATGTAAAGTCCATTTATCAAATTTCATCTGTCTAGCTCAAAGCGCTTTTGTGTTCTCTATATCAGAGACAAGCAAACATATTCTAAAAATTTGAGGGAGGAAAGATTTTCGAATTTTTTGGCACATACATTTTTTTTTTTTTTTTCTATACTTCGTATGGAAGAAATTAAAAATGGCTGTCAGTCTGTCTGTGAAAACGTTTGTCTTCATCGATTTAGATGACAAAATTCGACATATTTTTATGCACCAAATTGTTGACAGCAGTCAAATTTTTAACCACATTTGTTCAACATGGAGGAATTCATTCGATATTAGTAAAAACAGTAAATTTCCTTAGCGCATATTTAATTTTCTTTATTGTGCTGTGAAACCAGAAAAAAATTCCAGATTTGCGGAAATAAATTTTAAAAGGCCGGTTGTCATTCGTATTGAATCAAAATACAATAAATGTTTTTAATTACTGCATTTATATATTTATACATTGCCACTCCAGATAGTGAAAATATTAAATACATTTTTTAACATGAAAGTTAACGTTGTTTTTATATTAATTATAAAATTAGAACAATTTTTAAAAATTCAATTTTATTAATTTATTTATATTTTGAAAGAATATTTTTTTTTATTAATAAAGTTAATACAGGTAAGAATTTTTTTTATTATTGTTTATTTTAGAATTATGTACAAGTTGGGAAAGTATAAGATGCTGGTATAAATATTTTAAATAAATTGGAATTTTAATCCTATTACATATTATAATTCTTAATGAAGACAAAAAAAATTAAACTTAAAAGTATTTTTTTTAATACCGACTGTCACTTAAATCCCTACTCATACATTTTTTTATTTTCAGCGTCTCTGATTTTTGCTTTGAATTCCAGATTTTTGATTAAAAAAAAATATTTTCCACATTTAATCATTAAAAAAAGCGGGATTTAAAAAAATTTCTTTATTTTTTTCTACTTTTATTTTTTAATGTATATTGCATTATTCATAATCATACTTATTATGAAATCTTGTAATCACTTTATCACGTATTCTCT
Source organism: Argiope bruennichi (assembly GCF_947563725.1). Classification (NCBI taxonomy): domain Eukaryota; kingdom Metazoa; phylum Arthropoda; class Arachnida; order Araneae; family Araneidae; genus Argiope; species Argiope bruennichi. The sequence goes on along the minus strand of NC_079156.1, from coordinate 136,081,432 downwards.
ATCAGATAATGCCTCTTCTACAGAATCAAATTTAAATAACATTAAGCGATGACTCATAATTAAGTTTAAAAATATTATTATCAAATGACACTATCGTACAGAAATTCTGATTTCTAATATTTCGGAAAATTGACAAACAATTACAAAATTCCGTCTCCGCAAGCATGAAACAGATGAAATTCAATAAAATATGTGAAAATATATCAGCCTGCAAATTTTTCTGGTTGCTCAGAATACAGATAGAAACGGTCACATAATCTCAATATGATAAAAAAAAAATTTAATTTTGGATCAGTTGAAATAACCAATTTACATAAATAACAACAAAAAAAAAGCCCTCCTAAAAAAAGGAAAAGAAAATTTTTCCCCAAAAAAATATTAAAAAAACATTTTTCTTACTAGAGAGGAAGGTGAGAAATTTTTCCATTTGCCTACAAAAAGATTCCAGCTGCGTTTTCTTCGCTTAAAAAATTTTCCTTGATAAGTAATTTTTAACATCTTATTTAAAACATTCTTCTGAAAGAAGCGGATACTAATTCGGAAGTCTTCCATTTCAGGATAAAAGGTTTCGAATTCGAAATTTTTAATTCAAGATATTAAAAAATGATAAAATCAATAAAATTAACTAAGACCCATATGAATGACAGAAATATGCGGTGTTTGAATTTCATGAGACATATAAAATGATGTCAAAGACGATTGTGCCAACATATTATGCATCGAAATCTATTCACATGCCATCCGTAAAATTCCGCTAAAGTATGCAAGATGTATTTAACCTTTTCCACAAATGGTGTGTTCACTTTTTTTTTTATTTCTCTTTTCTTGATTGTTTTAGTATCATGTGTGCGATACTGGGATTTCTGTAATTGCTATTCGAAGAAAAATTGCCATCTTAAAATTTAAAAAAAAAAAATATCCATTTATTGTTTCGACCCTAATAATTTCACCGTTATTCAATCTACAATCTTATTACTTTTCTTATTTAGAACATCTAACAGAACATAAAGTGGACTGAAACATGAAAATAGATGCCCTATTTATTTATTTTTTGTACTAAACGTATTGTATAATGACTGAAAAAAAAATTCAATAAGGTGACATATAATCAGTTTTATTTCTAAATTCCATATGAAATTAAAATTAACCCTTAAATACCCCTATCTAATAAGATGACACCTTTTATTTTGGGAATATTTTCTTATTTTGATTCAAATGGAAATCCATTGAATACTTGACTTATCTATGTATTCGAAGTAATTTTAATATTGAATTATAATCGTTATGAATGGTTTATTTTTTCCTTACATCTATCAAAATTCGATAAATCGATGCACGTATGGCACTCGGGCAAAACGGTTAAGCGGATAAAGGATTTATTTAAAAAAAAATAGTGAAAAGATGTTAAATTAATTAATAAGGATTTATTATTTGAATTTCTGAATTAATTACATCAAAATAAAGATATTCCTGAATTTTTAAGTAACAATCTTCGTTTGAAATTACTTTGGTTTACATAGAAAGAAAAAAAAATGATTTTTACCATTTATTGATTTTACTATGAAATCGCAAATTTCTGGAAAGCACAAATAAACCTAAGCTTTTTCCATTACATATTTAATATACATTTCTGAAATTAATTTTGAAATTTTCAAGATTAAATAGTACTGAACTTTGAACATTCAAATGCAAATAGACTTCTTAATCTTTAATTAAAGAGAATCTCTAAATATGTAAAGTATGTTTAAGATCTGCAGTATTTATTCATGGATTTAATTCAAAATTTGCTATATAATCTAGAATTTTATTTCGAGAACCACATGATAATTTTAATCTGTCCAAATAGTTACGTTCATTACACTCATGTCCAAAAATTATGGATAATTCAGAGGCACGCGGAAATCGAACTCTAAAATACATATGTCACCAGTAAAATGACTACACACGTCTTCAAAAATCATATGCAAATTGCAGAAAGCCACCGGATGACACCGATAGTACGCCACAATGACGAGAGTGCAAGAGAGTGATGTACAAGGAATACAGGCAAAGAAGTAAAATTGTTAGCAAGCGCTTTATAAGTTTTTCACTGCAATAACCGCATCGTTATGACACAAAGGACGCATTTGGATGGTTTTTTACGTGGTAGAATTATCGGCCGTCTGGAATGTGAACGTACCCAGCTGGAAGTATCCGAGGAACTTGGAATCGCCTAGAGTATCATCTCCAGGCTTTGGCAACGATTCCAAGATGATGGTAATGTGAGTAGACGTTACAGCACAGGACGCCCCCGAGTTACAACGCCGAATGAGGACCGGTATTTAGCAGTTACAGCCCCCCCCCCCAAAAAAAAAAAAAAAAAAAAAGACGGAACACAGCATCAGATCTGACTCATCAACTCTCTTCAGCCACTGGTACGACAGTTTCAAGGCAGACCGTGTACAGACGCTTAGGGCAGATTGGTCTATATGCTCGTAGGCCTGTCAGATGTGTTCCACTTACTACAACTCACAATCGCCTGCGGTTAGCCTGGAGTAGAGAGCATGAATTAAGGACACCGCAACAGTGGGCTTGTGTGATGTTTTCCGATTAGTCCAGGTTTAGCTTGCAGTCTGATTCTCCCCGGACTTTCATATGGAGAGAGCCAGGTAGATACCCATTACCACCAAGGGAACATCATTGAATGACATAGTCAAGGTGGTGCAGGATTGCTCATTTGGGGAGGAATTATTCTGGGTTCCAAAACTGACCTGCATGTTCAAATTGGAACCATGACAGGCCAAATCTATCGGGATTTCATTCTGGAACAAAATGTACGTTTGTTTCGGAACGCCACGGGCGCAGAATTAGTGTTTATGGATGACAATGCTCGTCCTCACCGTGCAAACATCGTAAACGAATGCCTTCGATCGGAGGATATCACCCATATGGACTGGCGAGCATTATCACCGGACTTGAATCCAGTACAGCATGTGTGGGACATACTTGGATGACGAGTTGCAGCCCGTCAACGACCTCCTACATGTCTACTGGAACTTCAGAGAACATTTCTTGAGTGGTTAATATTCCCCAAGATCAGATTGATAATTTGATACTCAGCTTACCTAGGCGTTGTATGGACTGTATTGCATCGTCTGGGAGACATACTATGCATTAACCATCATACCAACCACATAATATTGGTTTTTCTAAATAGATTTTTTTCTAAATTTGCTCCAGTGATTACTCGCAATTTTTATCAATGATATTAAATAGCTTTTTTTTTTTTTTTTTGCTCTTTACCTTTTGTTTAATAAATAGGCTTTACAAATAAGTCACATTTGTTTTGCTTCTGACTCTTTTCCTGAACTTGCATTATCCTTAATTTATGTACATGAGTGTAGTTACTTTGGTGAGATAACACAGAGTTTTTCAGATTAAGACGGATCTAAAAAGGAAGAATTTGATGAAACTCTAGGCACTTTGTTATTATTTTTCAATAAAGTCCTGAATGTAGCTAAAAAAAAGACGTTTAAGAGAAGACAATGCAGCATTTTAGAATCTGACCATCGCACATAGCAACACGATAGAGTTTAGTTTAGTTATATTAACTTTCCGTTTTTAAAGCAACACTAGTGCTATTTTGAGACGGAGCACGTACTTTTGAACCGTGGTCAGACGACGAGAACGACACCTAAACTGCCCCTCCCTCTCCAAACTTCTACTCCACTCCAGCGGGAGGACGTTTGGTCCCGGATGTAGCGTGCGCCAGACCCGCCCACACAACGGTTTATCCGGTGGAATCGGGTCTCGAATCTGAAATCACCAGGCCATCGCGGCCTAACATGAGGATTCTGAAAGGAAGTTGATGAGAAAGAGCAGGCTCTTTGCCATCATGAAGGAATGACACCATTTTCAGTAATGAGGTACTTTGCTGATCTAGTATTAAAAAAATGATAAACGCTTCATAAAAATTTATAAGAAAGCGTTATATATTTTTGCAGCTGACTAATTATTTATTTATCTTTCTCCAATTCAAATTGTGGACGAAATTCTGCTGATCTTTGAATCATTGAATTTACTATTTAATGATATTATACAATTTTAAAAATATTCGAAAATGCAAACTCACTTTCGAAAAGAACTTCCAGCAAATTCTTACTCTGGCATTCGAAATAGAAACATTTTAATTCAACAGAGTAACAAGTACAGGCAGTAACCGACATCTATAAAAAAAAAAAAAAAAAAAAACGCTGTAGCTATATTTAAATGCCAGAGCACCTGTCTCCATAAAAAGAAAAACTATAATTTGGGCGCACAGCTTTGTACATGCAGATGGGCAGCCTGACAGGAAGCGATATTTATACAGACTTTCATTTGCATATTTACTTAACCATAAATGCACTGAACTGAATCGAAAATAAGTCGCGCTAGAGCTAGCTATAAATAAATGAGAATGCAAACTGAACTATGGAGAAACGATTTCTTTTTCCGAATATTTAATATTATGCGAATTGAAGATTGAAAAAGAAGGGATGAAGCCACGTCACATTACAATGTATGTACATATCATCTCGTAACTGTATGCATTCTTATACTGAACTATAGTAACATGAATTTTCACAACCTGGCTAAGTTGGTCATGCTGAAGTTGCAAAATATGCTTGACATTGTGCCACTTCAATATGCTTGTTTGACGTATATCATGTGAGATTAAATCGACTCCATTGCTAAACTGATCATAAGAAATATTCCTGAATATATTTAAATTTAATTAAGTAAAAGAAACGGATTATAAAAACTCATTGTTAGAATTTTGGAAATCCTCCCTTACAAAATGGGTTTAGTTTAGTTCATTAAGGTCCCTTTTAAAACAACACTACAATGCACCATTTATCTCTGTTTGATAACGTCTATGAACCTTAAAAGGCAATTTTTGGACATGCGCAAAACACGATACTGATCCGTTCGAGATAATAATTTCGCATCATAGGAGATTAATAATTATTTCCTTTTGTAATGTTTAAGTAAATGAGTTAGTTCACTTATTAACCTTTTAGTGAGTGACATAATAATGCGTGGAAGTGGAAGTCATAAATACTCAATGCACCAGTTTAGTTATATTAACGTCCTGTTTTAAAGCGACATTAGGACTATTTCGGGATGGACCTCGTCATTTTGAACCACGGTCAGATGATGAGGATGATTCCTGAGTTGGCATCCCTTCTCCAAACTTCCACACCACACCAGCGGGAGGACGTTTGGACCCGACGGATTTAACGTGCACCAGATCCACTTACACGACAGTTCTTAGGTGGAATCGGATCTCGAAACTGAAATAATCCGGTTCCGAAACCGAGACCTTACCACCAGGCCACCGCGGCCCAATGCACCAGACTTAGAGGGGAACAGAAAGACAATACTTCTGGCGTATATTTTACATTTTTTTAAAAGAATATAAACGACGGAAGGGTGGGTAGAATCATTTTAGCTTAAGAATAAGCACTTTTGGAAAAAAAGTAAGAATCAATCATAAAGTAATTTATTATTATTATTATTATAGAAGTACAAGTCAAGGAAGTAAATTAAGTTGGGTATTAACCAAGTAAATGATAAATTTTATACAATATAAACATAGAATTCTACTAAGGATAACCGAATAGATTTCACCAATATTAAGACAAAAATATTTAAAATGTCTTTTTTTTTTTTTTTTGTTGGTTTCGTTTGAAAAATCTTATTAATAGACTATTAATGCATATTTAAATTGTTTAAGGGGGGAAATATTATTCTGCTACTTTATATTAACATTTCACTTCCTAAAAAAAAAGATTAAGACAATAAATAAGCAAAACTCGAATACAAAGATCATGCTAATTTTATTAAATAAAAGATTGCTTCCTTTTAGAGAATTTTCTAAACTCTTTCAATTTTCTCACAAATAATTTTTTCCCTAATCATTATATTATTTTTTTAGTAGTGAAAAGTTTCTGGCTTGCCGAACCGGTGCATTCATTCGGTTTCAGCAACTTACTTTTTCTAAGAGAAATTTCTTTTTTCGTAAAGAGATCAAGAATTCAGATTCTAATTTTATGCCAACTTTTTTTTTTTTTTTTTTTTTTTGTCATCTGTTTCCTTAAAAATAGGCGATATGTTGATTGGGCTGAAGTTTCTAAAATTCTCATTTTTTTTAGCAGTGTTTACTGAGTGGATTCTGCCAGACTGCTTTATGGGGTCGCTGACTACATGTTATGAAACATGATATTTTACATTCAAATTTCCCACTTCTATTTTGTTATAAATGGTAAATCCTCTTTCAACAAATGCTTGCTCAAAAAAAAAAAAAAAAAAAAAACCTCCATGTTTTTGTTTTTTTAATTTATGGTCTTCAAATAAAAAATAAAAATAATTAATCCGATCTCATTTTCCTGATATAAAAATTATCGAACTCGAGTAAAGATGATTTGACCAAAAATTCTATAAACTCCATGAGAATAGCACCTTTTATCTTTTCTGATGATACTACAATACAAAACATGTTTCTTTTTCTTTTCTTTTTTAACACTCACTTGTTCTCTGCCAAAACAGTTACTTACTAATGAACATTTATTGGAGATTTATTCATTATATATTCGAACGCTTTTTTTTTAATAAGCTACTGACAATCTCCCTTCAAAAGCATGTCACTTTACAAGATATTTCGTTTTTCAAATGTAAGATTTGCAATAATTTGTTCCCTCTTATACCTGCATTTTCTTATCAGTTGTGCGCTATCAGGAAAATGACCCTGACATTAGCAATTTACTGAAAAAATAAGGTACTTTTCCGTTATCGAGAGCCGTTGGCGACAGCTACACTATTTTCACCAAATTAACAACAAAAAGATTCGTAGAAAAATCGCCTACAGTTCGACGATTTTTTTAAGGCCTTCGGAAACGGAGAAGTACCATTATATCCCGAAGGCCGTTGGCGATAGTTAAATTATTTTTGCCAAATCGGCAACAAAAAAAATCGTAAATAAATCGCTAAAAATTTGGCGATTTATTTACGGCCCTCGGCAACGGAAAAATACTAAAAATAATTCAAGAAATTTTCATTAAAAACATTTTTTTAAAAAAATACAATCCTAGATATACTAATTCATGTATATCCGATGCATAAAAATTCAAGAGGATCATCACTCTGACGTATTTAAAAAAAAAAAAGAAAACGAATGAATACTCTCTGCAACACATATGGAACCAGCTGGAAAACTCTCTTCAATACTTCATTGCATAAGAAAAATATCATTACCTCTCCCTCCAGCATAAAAAATAGGCAAGGCTGTGAAAGCCAAGAATACAAAGACTTTTATTTTCAAAAATCCAGTATAAAAGAATTTTTTAATAAACTGCGAGTGTTCTCGGAAGTTTTTAGTCGGACAATTGAACTCAAAATTGTGAGAGTTAAATTTTAGAATCAAGATTACTTATCACATTCCATTTGTGTGCGTTATTGCTTTTTTTCTTTTACAGCATTTATGAGCATGCGAATAGACAGAACGTAAATTCTTGACAAATTTGGTTCAAAATTTTCTATGGATATATACTTTAGATGCTAAAATAGTATGCCTCATTTTATCTATGTAGCGCTTTGCATTTTAAAATGATCGTGTTCACCTATACTTGCTAAACAGAGTGAAAAAAAAAAATGGATTTCTTTCAACATGTGATGGAAATCTGCTAATTTGGTGTTAAGAAATTCCAGCTCAAAGCTTTCTGTGTTTTCTTTTTCACAGATAGACATAATTTAAAAAATGATTCATTCGGAGGTTTGAATCAAGAAGATTGTCCAGAATCTCGATTTTGAATTTTTTGGTGATTACCCCCCCCCCCACAAAATAGTTTATATACGAAAAGAAAAAAAATATTGGCATTGTATTGATTTATTTTTGGTATCTTTTTGCATGAGCAACAAATAATTTTGGAGTATCATAAACATTTTGCTTTACTTTCATTTTCGGAAGCCTTCAATTATTCGGTGTATTCACTTTTGAAAGTCCATAATGAAATACAGATTTTTTCGGCATATAGTTAAAAATCCTAAATATTTGCAAAAAAAAAAGAAAAAAAGAATTAAATTAAAAATTATTTAAATAATTCATTAATGGGAGTCACTAAATCATGTTGAAATATAACTAGCAAATGTTCTATGAATAAGTAAGCATATGTAGAAAAACACCGAATTTACTGTTAAAAGTCAATATTAGTGATTTTTATTTAAAAATATAAATTATTTGCAAAAAGAAAGGATTTTCTCCCTCCTATCTAAACAAGCCAAAGGAGTTGAAAGAAGAGTCAAGTAAATGAAAAAGGATATATTTTCCCCATACTATCAATATTTCACCAAATTGAGATAAAACCTTTTCCACTGACTTAGGATTCATAGAAATCCGTTAAACATTGAAAGGTTCAACACCACAAAGAAAATACAGTCTATAATCGGGTAGATATAACGTGGACTTCTTCCCCCACCAGAAGGAAAATATAAGCACATGGATTTTTTTTAAAGTATTTTTAAAGCCGCCATAAAAAAAAACATAAAAAATAAGCAGTTTATAAAGATTTTTAATGGCGCTATGCACTCTGGATGAATAGGCAAAGTGTGTGGGGCTGAAACTGATACTATGTTCCAGAAATTACAAAGCTATTGCTCTTTTGTGCTTATTAATTATGATGTTTGTGTAAATAAAAAGCAAAGAAATTCACACACATCAAAGCCTTTTAATATAGATTAAAAACAAATACAACATTGTCTGAAATCAAGCAATACTTCAATTTTATACAAAGGTATGTACACTTTTAAGTAATAAATAAGAGTTACGCACACAGGATCAACAACGTAGAATCACAAAACTCAACTAGAAAGTTGAAAACAACAATCGACTAATGCCCAAAAGCAACAGAAAAAAAAAAAAAAAGTGAACTTCGCACAATAAAAAACATTTCATCATTTTTCCGAGAAATTTTGATGATTTATAATACTGTTTTTGAGAACAATGATGTTTGATTAAACACAGAAAAGAATATCAATTTGAAATCCGGAATTAGAATACAGGGGAAATTTCAGAAATTTGTTTTTATAAATAACATTTTACCGTCTAATATACATTTCTAATCAGAATTTGGCAAAATTCCTAATAGTGTAATCTTTTGGTCTTTTCAGTTTGCCTTTCTAATATACTGAAATGCTCTAGTAAATTACATCATGAAGATTATGGCAAAGGGGAAAATAATCTCCTGTACAATATATTAAAAAGGATATAATTTCAAAAAAAAATAATAATAATTAAAGCAAATACAGACACAGTAACAATTCACATACCTTTCAAGGAATAATATTATTTCAAAATCTGAAAGCTGAGATTCAATCAACTTCAAAATAACTCAATATCTTTATATAAATAAGAAAGGCATGAATAAAAATAGAGAAGAGAAATCAGCACTTGCCAAGTGCTTTGAGAACAGCTTTAAAAAAAAATTAAATATGGAAAATTCACCAATGAAATGTCTCATATATTAATTTATAATTATGAAATGATAATTTTTCTCTAATGGCAAAATATAACCAATATCTTCAAATAAAAAAAAAGAAAGAAATGTAGTTATAAGAGAAATAAACTGAAAATAACCAGATCTGTCTTTTTCTTTTATTATAATCAAAAATAAATTTCAGACAATTAAATAAATTTTTTTCTCAAAAGTATATAAGGAAAGGACAAAAAACTATATCAAGTCTATGGTGTTGGCTCAAATAAGGGAGGGGGAAAAAACTATTAAATCAGCTAAATATAAATGATTTTCATTGTATTTTAAATTACAATAAAAATCGTTTTAAATTAAAAAAGAAAAAAATTGGTGCGTAAGAATAGGTTAGAGATGAAAATTTGAAATTCATCACAAAACACATTTGATAAAAAAATGATGTTGGAATTAATTATTGTATTGTAAATAATTCATCAATTCAAGATGAGAAATGCAAGCCAGCAAATAACTCAAAGGGTTCATTGATTACTTATGTTTCAATGAATAATCTGACATGGGCAAAATTCTAACTTCATTAAATTTCTAAAGTTTAGAAAAATCATTTCATATATCTTTAAAATGGTTTTTTAAAGTGAATCAAATATTAATCAATATAGGAAGGACATGGAAAATTCATATCTACTTCATACAATAAATACAATACACATAATAAATTAATTAATATATTTTACCTTCAAAATTGTTAAAAAGAAAAGACTGTTGTTCTCAAAAGAAACTGTATGAATTATGCATTTACAACATTTGCTATTTGGAAATTATTCCAAGCTAGGTAACTTAAAAAAAAATGAATATACAAAAATAACATTCTAATGTTACTTTTAAATATGTTTTATAATGGCTTGATAACAAAATACTAAATTACCTATAAAAATGATGGGAAAAAAATAAATAAATAAATAACTTCCATAATTATAACTGGCTTTTTTAAATAAATAATTTAAAATCAACTTTGCTTTAAAATAAAACAATAATACAATTATACGACATAAAAGAAATGCCAGTTACTAGAATATGATAAAATATTAACAATACATAGACACATTGAAAAAAATTCACATCAATAATTAAGACAACCATTTTTTTCTCTTTGAAAACAAATTTAGACAAAATTCCATTTTGCAAGTTATTTTTTAAATGAAAAGAAGTAAACAAACAAAAGAAAGTTTTTTTTTTTTAATTCTTTAATGCAATTGTAAAACAAAAAGTTAAAAAAATGATGTATCAAATTTAATAACTGCAAAACAAATCACAAATGAAAGTGTGACATCAATATTAATCAAATCTGCAAAACATTTTGATTTAAAATCTTGAGGTATGTAGGGAAATTTTAAAAAAGTTCAGCAACTTGAAAGGATGTGTCAGGCATTTCAAAACAAAACAGTTTTATATATATAAAAAAAAGAACATACAGGAAATACATCATGCATGTTCAATATTTGGCCTAAAATGAATGGGCAGACAAACCATCAGTACACTTAGCAAAGACACAGTAAAAGTAGGATGAGCTGAACAATAGTGCTAAAATGAAATTTAAAGTATGGAGTGATTGAAAGAAATAGGTAAGTAGCAGTGCAATGGTGTCGTGAAGAGTACACAATTATCTGAAGACATATCTATTCATAGCATTCACAAAAGTCAAACACTTCTCAAACTCTTTAGCACTATTATTATGCATGGCTTAAAAAGCTTGTTTTACTAACCACATATGTATTCATCTACTTCTTGTTCTTTCTTCAACAAAAGCATTGATATTTCCATCTACATGTTCCTATATCAAGCTGATTTATTTTGTTATGCCCTGACCTACCCTTGAAATTCTTTAGAATTGCTTTAAATAAACTTGCATATCACATGAAAAAAAATGGATATCTCAGTGGAAGAAATAAATAATATTTGACATTTAAATGTCTTTTTTTTTTTTTTCCTTCTCCTTTTTTATTTGACTACTATTCTTTGAAAATTTATAAAAAAAACAATTAAACTACAAGAATATTACATCCAATAACATTTACAAATGACCTTTAAACCTTTTTTTTTAATTTAAAGAAAGCTCCAAGAACACAGATAAAATCAGTTACATATATCCATAATTTTAAATGAAAATTAAGCTCCAATAAATAAAAGAAGCCCCACCAAAGGTTGCAAAGTCACCTGCATCATTTGGCACAAGCACAATAGAAAAAAGCATGGAATGTTTCAATGGTAAAAGTGCAGTGCTTTAGAAGCAATTAACAGTTTTTAAAAAAACAAAATAAACAGTAAACTTGAAGAAGGAGAAATGACATTTATACATTGAAATGTTTTTATAATCAGATCAACATCTTATTTCAAAAAGGCATGCTAAACACATAACCACATTTCATTTTCAATAATCATACAATAGGCTTTCTAAGATCTCTACAATAAAAAGATCTACTCACATACTCGACACAGATCATATTTCTTGAAAATGGGGGTGCAATATTTTGAAAAGTTTAAATTTCACATTTTGGGATTTTATTCTTTATCAATTAATTTTGTTAAATTTAGGATCAGAAGAAAGAGTTGAAGAAACTTTTTTAGAATGTGAAGTAAAAATTTTTAAAGAATCTGGTTATGTTAATAATCAAGAATTATATTAATTTTAAACCAGACCTTTTTCCATGAGCAACATCAAAGGGAACAGAATTTAAAAAAAAAATAACATGTATTGTTGGAATATATTGTTAACGGTGTATAATTAATTTAAATAGAAATTCTTTTGATTTATAATTAACTACTTTTTTATTATTTCTATTTATTATATTTATCTCCAAATTCTGGGTTTGCAAATAAAAAATATCACATAACAATGATATTGCAAAAAATTTGTCACAAGTTTAAAAAGGCCTGATTAAAATAAATTAAATTGCTAATAACAATAAAAAGGCAATGTAAAAAAGGTACTTAAATTAGATTTTAAAAAAATGATTTTACAGATTGATAGTTGATAGGTTCTTTTCAATTTATAATTAAAATATTAACATGTAAATATTTGGTAATGTATACTTATAAATCCAAAAAGCTATTGTAAACAATTATTAAGCATCCAAATAAACAAATATATCTTGAAGGTATTTGGATCGAAAATAGACTTAAAAATCCATTAATATAAAACTTATTCATCACACATCTTTGGCACATATTAAAAGTCCATACATTACACATAAAGAAGATAGTGATTAATTTTCTTCCAAAAATCAAATTATTTTATTAAAAATAATGCAAATATTGAATAAAATAATAAGAAATTAAAACAATCAAATTATTTTTGTTACTAATTTTGATCAAATTTTAATTAAAATGGTAAAGAGTTGCATATTTAACACATAACAAAGTAATTAAAAAACATCACAGACTTAAAAGTCATCCTCATGAAGAACAACTTAAAAAATATGCACAATCTCGATGTGTACAAAAATCAGTAACAAAAAGAAATGTACTCAATTTTAAAATTTCGAAAAGTAGACCTAAAATATATTTCTTGCGAAGAAAATTACTTTTGTCTTAAATCCTTTGAATTAAAACCGGTATAATGATAAAATAAGGATGACTTAGCTCATTAGCTGCCAAGCTTAAAATTTAATCCAATAGATGTTCAAAAAAAAAAAAAAAACAGCAAGAAAATGCAGATGTTATGAAAAATGATGATGAAAATAAAATTACTCATTCAAAGCAACTAAAATGTCCATTGAACAAGCAACTGAAGTCTATATCACGTCTTAAATTAACTAAAGCACATCCACAGGAGGGGAAATACCGGGCCGAATTTTCATTAGGATGGTTGTCATCCCATCTGCAGATTCTGCTTCATTTTTGCAAGCAGTAATTTGCATTAATTACTTCCATCGCCTTTCTGCAGAATTTTTACTGTTCCATCTTTCCCTATGATCACTTCTTCCATGCCTGCATAAAAAAGATAATTTGTAAGTGAAACAATAGAATACAACAATAAAACGGTTCAATATGATAATACAAGATTCAAACTAAGAATTCAAATCCAGATATTATGCCATCAATATAAAACTAAAAATAACCAAAAAGGAAAGAAATTAATATGTTCTAGTTGGTTTTTTTTAAAAATGGAAACCGCTGTATCACTACCCACTATGTAATGTAGGTGGCAAGAACTTAATACTTCTTTCCCACCTTGAAAGAGCTACTTCTACTTGTTCTGTTAATCTTTTATTTTGTTCTTTTTGCATAAAAATATTTTCTACCCCTGTTCTTGTTAAAAATGCCATAGCGTTTCTTGAAGTTCTGAACATTCAAGTGAAGGAATCATTCCATACCCACGCACCATGTTAGAAACAAGGAAAAATCTATTTATCAATTTACTGTAAGAATGCAATAATTATTTCATATACACTGAAATACATAATTTTTTTCTCACAGATGATATTATAAAGCAATAAGAATGTATTGATTAATTTTTCTTTCTATTTGGCCACTTTTAGCTGTATACTAACAAATATCGAAGGATAAAATATACATATAAATTAGTTACTGTGAAAAAAAGCATTTAACATTTTTTTGAAGATTATATTGTTTTGGCATAAAATTCATAAGAAGGTGACTACAAAACAGTAAATTTAAGAAAAATATAATTGAAAATTTTCTTATCCCACAATTTTAAGAAAATATGAACATTTGAAAGAAATTATAAATAGCACCACTAAAATTATCTCCAATATCAGTGGCAAGGCATGTTGTGATATAGCCTAAAGGAACTATTTATGCTAATTTTGTTCCTATCTAATTATAATATTAATGCTGCATTTTTTAATGATTTTTAGATATGAAAAGTTTTGCATGTTGTTTTATTTTCATTTTTCCAGTATATTAATTCATTTAAAAATTTTTTATAATTCAAATATATTTATTAAACAAATTTCAGTTCAATTTGAGCCATGAAATTCAAGATCCAAAGTCGAAGTGATCAAATTGTAACTCCAAACTTAAGAGGAAAATTTTTTATTTTACCATACGAGTACATACAATGTATTTCGTTAAAAAAAAAAAGTTAAAAGAAGAATTGATCTCGGATAGTATGATGCATTCTCTGGGTAAAGCATAATAATAAAAGTATGTGAATTAAAAATTAAATTATGCTATTTTAATCATATTACAAAATCTTTTCATACAAAGATATAAATTAGAATAATGATGAAAATTTACTGAACTTTTGCATACATACTTAATAATAATATGATTAGTACAAACCTAATAGGTCTCATTCTTATATTTGCAGCTGCTCTTTGTTTGTGCTGGTGCCGAGAACCTGGAAAATTAAATTTGAAATGTATGTTTTGACATAATTTGAATGAAATTATTTTCTAAATATTTTCTTTCACTAAATATAAACTAATGAGTCAAATTAATAATGCCAACTTAGAAAGTGTTAAAATGAAAATAACTATTATTCCATTTTGGACCATTCCAACCAAATTTAATTTTAAAAAAATTTATATGTAGCTTTTGAATAATGTTAAAATTTTTATAAGAAATGATTCTTTGTCTCATTTAATTTGGTTAGTCTGTCTCATTTATTTTGGTTTTTTTGGTTCATTTAATAGTTTACTGACTTTTATTGTAAAGGAGCAAACATTTCCTCCAATTTCCTCAAACTTCTAGGTAAGATTATTTTGATTATAGAATTAAGTAATGTTTCAATGTATTAAGTTTGTTAAATCAATAAACTAATTACTC